>NC_041391.1:80681127-80699478 GCF_002162155.2 Triticum dicoccoides
AATGTGCTTGCCAAAGGATAAAATGTAAAAAGGAAATGTGAAGATCACCATGACTCTTGTATAAGGTATAAGACAAGAATAAAAGATAGGCCCTTCGCAAAGGGAAGCAGACGTTGTCATGTGCTTTTATGGTTGGATGCACAAAATCTTAATGCGAAAGAATGTCACTTTATATTGCCACTTGTGATATGGAACTTTATTATGCAGTTCGTCCCTTTTATTTCTTGCACACATCACAAGATCGTATAAGCTTATTTCTTGCAGTTCGTCCCTTTATAACTTATTTTCTCCGCACATTTAGAGAGCAATTTTTATTGCATGCAACAATGACAACTTACTTGAAGGATCTTACTCAATACATAGGTAGGTATGGTGAACTCTCATGGCATGACTGGGTGTAAGGATATTTGGAAGCACACGTAGTATCTCTACTTGGTGCAAAGAATTGGCTAGCATGAGGGGGAAAGGCGATCTCAACATGTTGGATGATCCATGACAATATACTTTATTTTGGATATAAGAGAACATAACCCATTACATTGTCTTCCTTGTCCAACATCAACTTTTAGCATGTCATATTTTAATGAGTGCTCACAATTATAAAAGATGTCCAAGATAGTATATTTATATTTGAAAACCTCTCTTTCTTTATTACTTCCTATTAATTGCAATGATGACCAAAACTATGTTTTCAACTCTCAACATCTTTTATTCATCATATTCTTTATATGTGAGGTCATCACTCTACACAAGATCAATATGATCTCTTTAGTTCTTTTTTTCTTTTTTTTCTTTTATTCCCTCAAGATCATAGAAAGATAAGCAAGCCCTTGACTCAAAACTAATCTTTATTATATATAGCTCACAGACTCGATTACATAGAGGGATCATAAAGAAAAACTCAAAACTAGATCATACTAAAACTTCATTCTACTAGATCAAGATATTACCAAAAGGATTGAACTAAGAAAAATGGTAAAGATAGGAGTGTGATGGTGATACGATACCGGGGCACCTCCCCCAAGCTTGGCAGTTGCCAAGGGGGAGTGCCCATACCCATGTGTTTATGTCTCCTTCGGAGGTGAAGAAGATGATGATGACGATGAAAATTGTGCCTTCAGCTTCTTCATATTGTAATTTAGAAGAGCAATTTACTCCTTTAAATCATCGACCTCCGATTCCAGCTTCAAGATCTTGTCACATAAATCTCCTTTGCTTTTCTGCCAAAAACGAGAAGGAATAGATCGGTTGTTAGATAGTTTAGCCCTCTTAGGGAGACGAGACTTCTTGAACTTCACATGCATATCCCCAGGTTGAGGTAGAGGAACATCCTCCTCCTCCGAACTTGAATCATTGATACTCATCAAATGAGCATCCTCCTCATCATCCATAGTTCGACCACAAGGAGATAGGTCCCCATAGGTCTTTGGGTCAGCAATGAGATGTGAGACATAGCTCTCTCCGTCAGAGTCTTGAGATGACATCTTGCTCTCAATCTTCTATAGAAACAACTCGAAACAAAAACAAAGGATATTTGCGTGGAACGGTGGTCAAAACCTTCGGGAGATTATAGAATGAATTTTTAGCGACCAAAAGAAGTATCGTGCAAGAAAATGGAGTCCGGAGAACACACGAGGTGCCCATGAGGCAGGGGGCACGCCCTCCACCCTCATGGATGCCTCGTGTCCTTCCCGGACTACTTCTTATTTTCCTATTTTCTTAAATATTCCAAAACGGAGAAAAATTGCTATTAGAACTGTTTTGGAGTCGGTTTACTTACCGCAACACATACCTATTCCTTTTTGGAGTCTGAAACATTCTGGAAAGTGTCCCTTATGTATTCCTCCAGGGTTACGGTTTCAATCACATTAGTTTCAACATTTATGGGATTACCTGAGATATAATGTTTGATTCTTTGACTGTTCACCACCTTCATATTTGTGTCTTTGAAGTTGTTGATTTTTATGGCACCGGAACGATAGACCTCCTCGATAACGTAAGGATCTTCCCATTTAGAGAGGTGTTTTCCTGCAAAAAATCTTAAACAAGAGTTATATAGCAAAATATAATCACCTATATTAAATTCACTCTTTTGTATCCTTTTGTCATGCCATCTTTTAACTTTTTCTTTAAACAGTTTGGCATTCTCATAGGCCTGAGTTCTCAATTCATCAAGTGAGCTAATGTCAAATAACATCTTCTCACGGGCAAGTTTGAAATCATAGTTGAGCTCTTTGATGGTCCAATATGCCTTATGTTCTAGTTCGAGAGGTAGGTGACATGCTTTTCCATAAACCATTTTATACGGAGACATACCCATAGGATTTTTATATGCAGTTCTATAGGCCCATAATGCATCATCAAGTTTCTTGGACCAATTCTTTCTAGATATATTAACAGTCTTTTGCAAAATTAATTTGAACTCTCTATTACTTAGTTCTACTCAACCACTAGACTCTCGGTGGTATGGAGATGCAATTCTATGATTAACATCATACTTAGCAAGCATTTTATGAAAAGCACCATGAATGAAATGTGAACAACCATCAGTCATTAAGTATCTTGGGACTCCAAACCTCGGAAAAATAAATTCTTTATGCATCTTAATAGAGGTGTTATGATCAGCACTACTAGTTGGAATAGCTTCTACCCACTTAGTAACGTAATCAACAGCAACAAAAAATGTGTATACCCGTTAGAGGAAGGAAATGGTCCCATATAATCAAAGCCCCAAACATCAAATGGTTCAATAACAAGTGAGTAATTCATAGGCATTTCTTGACGTCTACTAATATTACCAATTCTTTGACATTCATCACAAGACAAGACAAACTGACAAGCATTTTGAAAAGAGTAGGCCAATAAAAACCGGATTGAAATACCTCATGTGCAGTTCTATCTCCAGCGTGGTGTCCTCCATAAGCCTCGGAGTGACACTTGCGTATGATCTGTTCCTGTTCATGCTCAGGTACACAACATCTAATAACACCGTCTTCTCCTTCTTTATAAAGATGTGGGTCATCCCAGAAGTAATGTCTTAAATCATAGAAAAAGTTTTTCTTTTGCTGGTATGTGAAACTAGGTGGTATAAATTTAGCAACAATGTAATTGGCATAATCAGCATACCATGGAGCAGTAGGAGAAGAATTTATGATAGTTAATTGTTCATCAGGAAAGTTATCTGTCGGGGAAACTGATCCACCAACACCTATGGGGACCGGGCCCCTTTCGGTTCGGAGGGGGGCGGAGGCCGCGCAAAGAGCGGATCAAGGCAGTACACGCGAGCAGTTTTACCCAGCTTCGGGCTGCACGGATGCGTAAAACCCTGCTGCTGCTTGTTTGTGTGTATTGAATTCTTGCTTAGGAGCGATGGACGCTACCAGACCGAGCGTGAGAGTGTTCCTGATGTTTCGAATGAGCCGAACCCCCTCTACGCTGCGCTTGGGCCTCCTTTTATACTTTCAAGGGGTCACCGACAGGTGGCAACGTAGACTAGAAGGGTAAAAATGGAAAAGGATGCGGTAGGTGCAGCTACCGCTACTGTGGACACAGTGCACCCTACCTAACTCTGACGGCAGGGGACAAGGTCATTGAATGCCCGTCTGAGTTGCCTAAATATTGCAAAAAGTGACCGTTAGGAGCGCCACCGTCTGCCACGATGGCCTTCCCTTCATCTCCGCTTGCCACCGCGTACCCCTGGCTGCACAGGCTCCCGCCACGCGCCCCTGAGGAAGCCTCATGGCGACGCGCGGGTGGGTGCGCTGGAGCGTGGGTACAGAGTGGCAGCGGGCCCCCGGCGAGTACCTTGTCGGGGTCGTCGTCTTGTCGAGTCCAGAAGCTTGTCGCTCACCGGACCTTGCCGGGACGTGCGGTGCATCGCGGCAAGTTTCTTGAAGTGTCGTGGTTGGCCTTCCTGGCAAGCTCCTCTTGCCGGGGCCTTGTCTCTTCCCGGCAAGATCCTCTTGCCGGGGCCTTGTCTCTTCATCTTGAATGCTTTGTTCTTGAATGGCTCCAAAGGAACCCACGGAGGACTCTGGCGGTCGTTCGGCAAGCCTTGCCGCGCGGCGCTGCAACTGCCCGTGCACAAGTTCGGGATACTAGGGTACCCCTACTCTAGCACACCGACAGGAGCCCCCGGGCCTGGGCCACACACGGTGCCGAGCGCTGTTGGGCCATGCCTAAAACAGGGCACGGGCACGCGCGGAGCCTGGGTTATGCCGAATCTAACTCCGTATCCACCGCACCCCCGTAACGGCACGCGTCAATCGCGGAGTCGTGGGAGAGATCGTGGGTGGTTGTTTATTTGGAAGGCCGAAATGTCCGCCCCGTCCCTCTTTATAAGCAGGGGAAACAGGGGCATTTCCCCCACCTTCGCCCTTCGCTGCTGCAATCTCAGAAATCTCCGCCGCCCTCCTCCGCTTGCAGAGTTGAAAGAGGGCAGCGCTCCGCCGCCGTCGTTGCCGCCACCACCAGCGCCGTCGATCTCCCCCACCGCCTCCGCGATGCCTCCGAAGCCCGGGAAGGGGAAGGCCACGAAGGCCGCGGCCGCGAAAGCTGTGAAGTCGACCGAAGCGCAGCGGCTTGAGGTGCTGCGGAAGGAGCGGGCCACTTTCCCCCCCGAGCTCTCCACGAAGGAGCTGAGGGAGTGGTACTATCTCTTCTGGTCGATGGAGACGCGGGCGCATCCGCGCACGAAGGTACTCTCCACCGTCGCCTCGCAAGCAGCTCCAGTTGGCGGATATCCTTTCTTCGCCGTGTTCTTCTACTGCAGGCTCTGCCCGCCATTCTCTGATTTCTTTTGCGACGTCATGAACACCTATGGACTCCACCTCCTTGACTTCACCCCCAACACCGTTCTGACCATGGCAGTTTTCGCCCATCTATGCGAAAACTTTGTCGGAGTCCACCCCAACGTAGCTCTCTTCCGCCATTTCTTTATGCCTCGTGTCGAGAGAGGGTAACCTCTTGCCGGCGGGATCGCCTGGATCTCGCGGGCCGGCAAGAAGGAGACCTATCTGGAGTTGAGCTCCGCAGCAAGTGGGACGAGTGGAGAGCAGATTGGTGCTGGGTTGTAGAAGAGAGCCCGCAGCCGTTCACCGCCCTGCGCCAAGCCCCAGCAGTGCGTGGCAATGACTGGAGCGCTCTGTCCGTGGACGACGACAAGCTGAAGATCGCCACCACTCGGATCTTGCGTCTCAGGCTTGCCGGGCTGACTGTAGGAGCTGTCGGCGCAGATTTCCTTCGCCGGTGCATCGCCCCTCTGCAGGCGAGGGGGAGACCCGCCTGGGAATTTGGAGGCCCGGCAGATATCATGAGGTTGCGCCCAGGCCTCAACTTCAATTTCACCGTCATAGAGTTGGACGGGATACTCATGGAGATATTCAAGCATGACCCACAGCATCCCGAGTGGTTTAGGTTGCCGGCAGGCGTCGTTCCTCTGTGCAACAACTCCTCGCGCGACCGCATCTGCGCCATGATGCCGTTGTGTGATTCGCACGGGATCGCTCCAACTTGGCAAGAGCCTGCCAGAGACGTTGTGCAGCAGTTCTTCGATAGCCTAGTGGAAGTAGCGGTCAATGCTGACGATAAGAAGCTCCTCACCCGCGACACCACCTATCAAGAGATGGAACGCATCGCCACCAGGGCGGAAGAGGCGGCGGCAGCCGCAGCCGCGGGTGAATTTGGGTTCACGGTGGAGGAAGCGGACGCGGCATCGGCGATGAGTCTTGCTGAGCGGGAGTGGCCCGAAGATGAAGAAGAGCTTGCCGCGCCCGACGCCGAGTTGAGCGAGCCCGCCGAGGGTACGAGTGGCCCGCCATCTCCGGGGAGCTTGCCGGGAATAGGGCCCGGAACACAGCCCCCAGTGCAGCCAAGAAGGCGCCTCCGTAGGATCGGGGATGCAGCAGGGCGGCAAGCTGGTCAACAGCCGCAGCGCCGCGCGACGCGCTCCGCCGCGGCAAGTACGGTTGCCGCGGGTGCGCCTCCCGCCGCAGTGGCAACTGGGGCGGGGTCATCTCGGGCTGGCGCCGCAGTCCCCGCCAAGCGGCCAAGGGATCCCACCCCTCCACCTCGTCGCGCCGGAGGTGGGCCGAACTTCGACCTCTCCGCGCTCAGCTCCGACGAGGAAGAGGAAGAAGAGTAAGATTCCCTTGTTGTTCTTGTAGTTCTTCAACTTGCCATTCCTGTCTTGCATCTGATCTGACCCACCCTGGACTCTCCCTTTTCAGGACTCTGGCCCAGAGGGCGGCGAAGAGGGCCAAGGCTCAGGTGGTGGTCATCGAGGACGAGCCCACTGCGACGACAGGAGGCGCGCCCGAGACCACCTTGCCGGATCCGGCCATCACTTCGTAGAGCAGCCCCCAGCGTAAGCATATGGTTTACTTTCTGCTTCTGGGTGCGCGTGGTTGCTCTTTTCCTTTGTTGACATCTGATCACTGGTTTGTTTGCGCAGGAGCAGAACAGCTTCATCAGGAGGGCGTGGTGATCAGCTCCGACTCGTCGTCTACTTCGACTATGCCGCCAAGGGCGGACTCCCCGGCAAGGGAGCGTTCTCCGGTAAGGGAGGAGCCTCCGGCAAGGGAGGAGTCTCCGGCAAGGGACAGCGCTAACGAGCCGCCGGTGGTGGAGCTTATGACAGCGGATCCCAGCACAGGTAATCTTTCCTGCCCGAAACTTTCTTTGTATTCTTCTGCTGATTTTTCTTCTTGAGTGCTTGTTTGACTTCTCATTCTTCTCCGGTCGTCAGGTCCACCCTCCGCGGATCCGAAGGAGACCGAGGCGGGCGGCGGAGAGGACGCGCGCGGCAACACTGATGATGGCGCGGTCTCCGAAGACGGAGCTGGTGCCGATGTGCCTGCTGGTGAAGAGGCCGCCAAGGCTGCCACCGAGGAAGCCGGCGGGGGATCTGGCGATCGCACTGACGGCCCTGAGGCTGCAGGAGCGTCAGGCGCTGCACCGACCGCCGATCCCTCCGCCGCTGCCGCAGCGTCAGGCTCCGAGGAGCCCCAGTCCGGCGCCTATCTAAAGGCTGGCGAGGGCATCTTCATCAAGCTCCCTTGGGAGTCAAACTCCAGGGCGCCGGTGGAAGGAGAAGTTTTGGATGGGGAGGTGCTCGCCTCCGCCGGGTTGTCGATCGTTGACGCGCCGGGAAGCAGCAGTGACGAGCCCGAGGAGGAGCGGCTGCTGCGGAGGCTGCTGGCGCTCTATCGCGCCCGTCAAGTCAAGTTGGAGTCCCAGGAAGTGCTCGTCGCGAAAGCGAGCGTGGATATAGAGAAGCGCGCAGAGGAGCTCCGGGGTTTTCACCAGGAAGCTCTCCGGGCCTTGGCGGAGGAGTGGGAGCAGCTTGTTGAAGAGCGGAAGGCCTTCCTCCTCGAGAAGGCCGAAGCTGAAGAGCAGCAGCGGCTCACCGGCGAGAAGCTGTATACGCGAGAAGGCGAGCTGGCTCAGCGGAAAGTGAACCTCGACAGCCACGAGGAGGAGCTTGCCGCGCGCGAACGGGCACTTGGCGGGTCGCTCCAAGAGGCAAAGGATGCGGCTGCGGCTGCCGAGACCGCCAAGAAGGAATTGGAAGAAAAGGTGGCGCAGCTGGAGGCTGATCTGAAGGTGGGTGGCGAAGAGCTTGCAGCGATCAAGCTGGAGCGCGAGAAGGACGCCCTTGCCCACGGTGAGCTGCAGGGCCAACTCTCCGAGAAGGGCAAAGAGCTGCGCGCCGCCAAGAATTCCAATGCTGATCTGGAGGTGAAGCTGGCCACCCTGATGGAGACGTTGGACGGCGCCAAGAAACGGGAGGCGGACTTGAAGAAGGACATCAAGGCCAACGAGGCGCTGCTAGCGAAGGCCACCGAAACCCAGAATCTTCTCAGAGATACTGTGGCGCTCTGGACGGAGGGCCCCGTGAACATTGCTGCAGTCATCGAAGAGGAGCTGGTGCAATTGGGGGTGGAAGGCTTCGGGTACTCCTCCAACGAGAACCTCCAACCCAGCGCCAAGCTCACTCTGTTCTTCAAAGGCGTGGCGGCGGCGCTCCAGCAACTCCGGGAACGGATCCCAAAGCAGTTGGCCGACGAGTCACGCTCGATTTGTGCCGGAGTTCTGGAGAAGGTGCTGGTGAAGGTGGCCTTCCGCAATCCGGGCCTCAACCTCACCAACATCCTCAAGAGGCTGTCGGCGGACGCTGATCTTGACGCACTTAAGGCCCTCGTCGCACCCATTGTGGACAGGGTGAACGAGGTCAAAAGGGTTGACGGCGGTTGCGTAGATTAGGCCGTCTGTTTTCTTCTTTTCTTGTCGCTGCCAGTCATGTCATGGGAACACTTTATTAGAGGCGCGACAAGTTATTTTTGTAATATAACTCTATCTTAGGCAAAAAATTGCTGTGTTACTTCCTTTACTCGACTCTTGGCTTTGTATGGTTCTGCCCTACGCTTTCTAGGGAAACTTGCCGGTGCAGGCACCCTTGCTGCGAGCGCCGAGTGCGGAACTTCAGCAGCCTGCTGGCGGGGTCGCTACCGACAAGCAACCTTGTCGCAACTAGTTGCAGCTCACTTAAGTTGTTGAGCGGACTCGAAACAAAGTAAGGGCGCAACTAGCTACGAGTTGGTTCCTCCGCGCACATGTTTTCCATACAAAGCACGGTCGTTCAAGGAAAATAACTCAAAAACTTAAAAAACTGATTGCTCAAGCTTTAGCAACTTAGCTTTTCTGTCGTCTGCTTCCCAGCAAGGAGAAACTTTCTTGAACGGCCTGGTCCACACCATTATCTTCTCCTCCCCCCCCGGTAAACCTTGTGGGCGAGGGAACCTTCCTTCTTTTGAGAAAGAAACAGAGAAATAAAGTAATGATATGGAGCCTTGGGCTCGTTATCGCTTACCGGGATCTGGTGCTGCACAAAGTGTCAGATAACATATGCGAAAAAAAGGATTATAGCATAAAAAAAACTGACAAGATGTGCGGGGCACATGAACTTTACTGGTGCACGGGGTCTGCGCCCGGCTTTGTACAAAGGATTACATGCAACAGCGGCAAGACTTGTACAAAAGGTGGTTGCCGGAAAAGCTTCCGGCAACCGCGCCCTACGGGTAAAACTTACGAAGATGTTCTATGTTCCAGGAGTTGCTCACCGGAATGCCATCTTCGGTCTCAAGGCGGACAGCGCCGGGCCTAGTGACTCGTTTCACCCGATAAGGGCCTTCCCACTTCGGCGTCAACTTGTTGGAATTCTTGGCGGACTGAACACGCCGAAGAACAAGGTCGCCTTCCTCGATGCTCCTGGCTTTAACTTTGCGACTATGGTAGCGATGCAAAGCTTGCTGGTAGCGAGCGGCTCGCACAACAGCCTGAAGACGGTCTTCCTCAAGGAGCAGCACGTCATCTTGGCGCAACTGCTCTTGCTCGAGCTCATCATAAGCGAGCACTCGAGGTGACCCGTAAACGAGTTCCGTGGGGAGAACTGCCTCTGCTCCGTAGACTAGAGCGAAGGGTGTCTGGCCAGTGGCTCGATTTGGTGTCGTCCTGATCGACCAAAGAACCACCGGCAGCTCCTCGATCTAGTTTCTTTCGCACTTGTGCAGCTTGTCAAAAGTTCTGGTCTCGAGCCCCCGCAGCACTTCAGCGTTTTCCCTCTCCGCTTGACCGTTGATTCTCGGGTGAGCAACAAAAGCGAAGCAGACCTTGGCGCCAAGATCTTGGACATACTGCATGAAGGTGCGGCTCGTAAATTGCGTGCCGTTGTCAGCGATGATCCTGTTAGGAACCCCGAAACGGAAAACAATCGACCTGAAGAACTTGACTGCTGACTGTGCTGTCACCTTCCTCACTGGTTCCACTTCCGGCCACTTTGTGAACTTGTCGATTACAACATACAAGAACTCAAAGCCCCCGACAGCTCGGGGGAAGGGGCCGAGGATGTCGAGCCCCCAGACCGAAAATGGCCAGGATAAAGGGATCGTCTGGAGAGCTTGAGCTGGTTGGTGTATCTGCTTGGAATGGAACTGGCACGCTTCACACTTGGTAACTTGTGCAGTTGCATCCTGGAGGGCTGTCGGCCAGAAGAAGCCTTGTCGGAATGCTTTGCCGGCAAGTGCTCTTACGCCCATGTGGTGACCACATATGCCTCCATGTATCTCTGCCAACAACTGTTGTCCATCTTCCCGGCAAATGCACTTTAATTTCACACCGTTGAGTCTTATTCTGTACAGTGTGCTGTCGACAAACTTGTACATACTTGACTGCCGGGCTACTCTTTCAGCTTATTCTTGCTCTTCGGGAAGCTCTCCTGTCTGAAGGAAACGGACAATCTGCTGCGCCCATGCTGGAGCTTGTGGCTCGACAACAAGGACTAAAGGCGTATCTGTTGCTGCAGGATCATCCGCTTCCATGGCAAGAACCTGCGGCTCTGCCGGAGCGTGATGCTCCCCGACAAGCTTGCCGGAGCAATACTTGTCGGGAGCATCTGCTTCAACGAAACAAGCCATAAGGCTTGCCGGAGCAAACTGCTCCTCAGCACTCTTGGCGTCTATCTTGGGGACCTTCTTGGCGGCGGCTTCGGGAAGCTCTGCCGGAAAGTAGTCACCAGAAACCAACTTCCTCTTCTTATTCTGTCCAGTTGATGGTGTCACGGATGGTTGAGTCAGCTTGAGCACAAAGATCCCTGGTTCCACAGGCAACTTTAGTGCAGCACACTTTGACAGGCCATCAGCAATGTCATTCTGAGCTCGCGGAACATGTTCCATTTGCAGGCCGTCAAAGTGTTCTTCTAGCTTTCTCACTTCATCAACATAAGCTTCCATCAATGGACTCTGGTAGTTCTTGTTCACTTGGCGGACGACAAGCTGCGACTCACCCCTTACAATGAGTTTCTTGATCCCAAGGTCGGCTGTGATTCTGAGGCCGGCAAGCAAACCTTCATACTCTGCGGTATTGTTCGTTGCTTGCTCCTTGGGAAAATGCATATGAACTACGTACTTGAGGTGCTCTCCGTTGGGTGCGATAAGCAGCACGCCTGCGCCGGCGCCTTGCAGCGAGAAGGCACCATCAAAGTACATCAGCCACTCCTTGCTTGTCTCCTTGACGGGGATGCTCGTCTCTGGAATTTCTTTGTCTGGGGTTGGCGTCCACTCTGCTATGAACTCTGCCAATGCCCTGCTTTGGATCGTTGCAGTGCTCTCAAACTTGAGGCCAAAGCTTGACAGTTCCAATGCCCACTCGACAATCCTGTCTGTTGCTTCTGGATTCTGCAGTATCCTCTTCAGCGGAAAGCGAGTGACAACTGTAATCTCGTGTGCCTGGAAGTAATGGCGCAGCTTTCTCGAGGCCATGAGAAGGCCGAAAAGCAATTTTTGCACACCAGAGTACCTCGACCTAGCCCCTTGGAGAAGGGAGCTGACAAAGTAAACTGGGCGCTGCACCATCTTCTTCTGCACCTCCTTGCACGTCTGCGCAGATTCATCTTTGCCGGGACCAGAGCTTGTCGGAGAAGCCCCCTGCTTGTCGCTGGATTCACTTGTCGCGGTCGCTGGCTCATCATCCGCCTCCCTCTCTGCTACTAACGCAGCACTAACCACTTGATTGGTTGCCGCTAGGTACAGCAGCAACTTCTCTTGTTGCTTAGGTGCGACAAGTATTGGAGTGGAGGACAGGTACCTCTTCAAGTCCTGCAGCGCATCCTCCGCTTCCGGAGTCCATTTCATTGGACCTACCTTTCTCAATATTTTGAAAAATGGCAGGGCACGCTCAGCAGACTTAGAGATAAACCTGCTGAGAGCAGCCACGCAACCGGCAAGCCTTCGCACATCCTTGACGCGCTTCGGTGCTTCAATCTGCTCGATGGCCTTGATCTTGTCGGGGTTGGCTTCAATTCCCCGCTAAGACACAAAGAACCCGAGAAGCTTGCCGGAAGGGACTCCAAACACACACTTCTCGGGGTTGAGCTTGAGGTTGATCTTGCGCAGATTTGCAAAAGTTTCTTCTAAATCTTGGATCAGGGTAGCCTTGTCCTTACTCTTGACCACTATATCATCCATGTAGGCTTCCACATTTCTGTGTATCTGTGGCTCAAAAGCGACATGGACTACCCTTGCAAATGTTGAACCAGCATTCTTCAACCCAAAGGGCATCCGTACAAAACAGTATGTGCCGCAAGGGGTGATAAATGCGGTTTTTTCCTCATCCTCTTCTGCCATGAAGATTTGATGGTATCCTGAATATGCATCAAGAAATGAAAGCAAATCACATCCAGCTGTGGAGTCAACAATCTGGTCAATGCGCGGCAAGGGAAATGGATCTTTGGGACAAGCTTTATTGACATCAGTGAAGTCTATACAAAGCCTCCATTTCCCGTTCGCCTTGCGCACGACTACAAGATTGGCCAACCACGTGGGATGGAGCACTCCTCTGACAAGGCCTGCTGCTTCCAATTTCCTGATCTCTTCTGCAATGAACTCTTGGCACTCCACTGCTTGCTTCCTAACTTTCTGCTTGACAGGCCGAGCATGAGGACAAACGGCTAGGTGGTGCTCAATTACTTTCCTGGGAACATCGGGGATATCAGACGGTTGCCATGCAAACACGTCGACATTCGCCCGCAGGAAAGCAATGAGCGCGCTTTCCTATTTGGGGTCAAGCGTGGCACTGATGGTGAAGAAAGATGTCGGGGAAACTGATCCACCAACACCTATGGGGACCGGGCCCCTTTCGATTCGGAGGGGGGCGGAGGCCGCGCAAAGAGTGGATCGAGGCAGTACACGCGAGCAGTTTTACCCAGCTTCGGGCCGCACGGATGCGTAAAACCCTACTGCTGCTTGTTTGTGTGTATTGAATTCTTGCTCAGGAGCGATGGACGCTGCCAGACCGAGCGTGAGAGTGTTCCTGATATTTTGAATGAGCCGAACCCCCTCTACGTTGAGCTTGGGCCTCCTTTTATACTTTCAAGGGGTCACTGACAGGTGGCAACATAGACTAGAAGGGTAAAAATGGAAAAGGATGCGGTAGGTGCAGCTACCGCTACTGTGGACACAGTGCACCCTACCTAACTCTGATGGCAGGGGACAAGGTCATTGAATGCCCGTCTGAGTTGCCTAAACAGTGCAAAAAGTGACCGTTAGGAGCGCCACCGTCTGCCACGATGGCCTTCCCTTCATCTCCGCTTGCCACCGCGTAGCCCTGGCTGCACAGGCTCCCGCCACGCGCCCCTGAGGAAGCATCATGGCGACGCGCGGGTGGGTGCGCTGGAGCGTGGGTACAGAGTGGCAGCGGGCCCCCGGCGAGTACCTTGTCGGGGTCGTCGTCTTGTCGAGTCCAGAAGCTTGTCGCTCACCGGACCTTGCCGGGACGTGCGGTGCATCGCGACAAGTTTCTTGAAGTGCCGTGGTTGCCCTTCCCGGCAAGCTCCTCTTGCCGGGGCCTTGTCTCTTCCCGGCAAGATCCTCTTGCCGGGGCCTTGTCTCTTCATCTTGAATGCTTTGTTCTTGAATGGCTCCAAAGGAACCCACGTAGGACTCTGGCGGTCGTCCGGCAAGCCTTGCCGCGTGGCGCTGCAACTGCCCGTGCACAAGTTCGGGATACTAGGGTACCCCTACTCTAGTACACCGACACTATCATCAATAAGGAGTGGGTCATCAAAAACATTTTATAACCTAGATACGTTGTCTGCAATGGGGTTCTCAGCTCCCTTTCTATCAATAATATGCAAATCAAATTCTTGTAGTAGGAGAACCCATCTAATAAGTCTAGGTTTAGCATCTTTCTTTTCCATAAGATATTTAATAGCAGCATGATCAGTGTGAACAGTTACTTTAGAATCAACAATATAAGGTCTGAACTTATCACAAGCAAATACAACTGATAAAAATTCTTTTTCAGTAGTACCATAATTTCTCTAGGCACTGTCTAGACTTTTGCTATCATATTGGATAACATTTAATTTCTTATCAAGTCTTTGTCCTAGAACAGCAGCTACGGCATAATCAATAGCATGACACATGATTTCAAAGGGTAAATTCCAGTCAGGTGGCTGGACAATAGGTCAAGAAATCAAAGCTTTCTTAAGTATTTCAAATGCTCCTACACAGTCATCATTAAAGACAAAAGTAACATCTTTTTGTAATAGATTAGTCAGAGGCCTAGAATTTTTTTAGAAGTGTTTAATGAATCTCCTATAAAAACAGGCACGACCAAGGAAACTTCTTATACCTTTGATGTCGTTGGGACTCGACATCTTTTCAATAGCATCAACTTTAGCTTTATCAACTTCAATACCTCTTTTAGAAATTTTATGCCCCAAAACAATACCTTCATTAACCATAAAGTGGCACTTCTCCCAATTCAAGAGAAGATTAGTTTCTTCACATTTCTGCAAAACTCGATCAAGGTTGCTGAAGCAATCATCAAAAGAAGTTCCATATACGGAAAAGTCATCCATGAAAACCTTAACAATCTTTTCACAAAAATCAGAGAATGTAGCCATCATGCATCTTTGAAAGGTAGCCGGTGCATTGCATAAACCAAAAGGCATACATCTATAAGCAAAGGTACCGAAAGGGCAGGTAAAAGTGGTCTTATCCTGATCCTCTTTTGACACATGTATTTGAGAAAAACCAGAATAACCATCTAGGAAGCAAAAATGTGTATGTTTGGATAATCATTCTAGCATTTGATCAATAAAAGGTAAAGGGTAATGATCCTTTCTAGTAGCTTTATTTAATTTGAAGAAATCAATTACCGTTCTATAACCCATAACAATTCTTTGAGGGATCAATTCATCTTTATCATTAGGAACAATGGTAATACCTCCATTCTTAGGGACATAATGGATAGGACTTACCCACTGACTATTAGCAACATGATACCTGCCTCCAGGAGCTTTAGTATTTCATTTCTTACCACTTCTTTCATCTTAGGATTTAACCGTCGTTGGTGATCAACAATCGGTTTAGCGTCTTTCTGCAATTTAATTTTGTGTTGGCATAGAGTGGGACTAATGCCCTTAAGATCATCAAGAGTATATCCAATAGCAGCACAGTGCTTCTTCAGAGTTTTCAATAATTTCTCCTCTTCCTGTTTTGAAAGGTTAGCACTAATAATAATAGTATATATCTTCTTTTCATCAAGATAAGCATATTTAAGAGTATCTGGTAATGGTTTAAGCTCAAACACGGGATCACCCCTTGGGTGGAGGAGGATCCCCTAGGATTTCAACAGGCAAGTTGTGTTTCAAAATGGGTCCCTATTTAAAGAATACTTCATCTATTTCCCTTCTTTCATTCATGAACATATCATTTTCATGGTCTAGCAAATATTGTTCTAAAGGATCATTAGGAGGCACGGCAACAGAAGCAAGACCAATAATTTCATCTTTACTAGGCAATTGTTTATCATGGGGTTATCTACGAAATTTAGCAAAGTTAAACTCATGAGACATATCCCCTAACCCAACAGTAACAATATCCTTTTCGCAATCTATCCTAGCATTAACAGTATTCAAGAAGGGTCTACCAAATATAATGGGCCAAAAGTTATCTTATGGGGAAGCAATAACAAGAAAATTAGTATGATATTTAATTTTCCCACACAAAACTTCTACATCTCTAACAATCCCAACCGGTGAGATAGTATCTCTATTGGAAAGCTTAATAGTAACATCAATATCTTCTATCTCAGCAGGTGCAATATCATGCATAATTTCTTTATATAGGGTATAAGGTATTGCACTGACACTAGTACCCATATCACATAAGCCATGATAACGGTGATCTCCTATTTTAACAGAAACAACAGGTATGCCAACAACAGGTGTATTTTTATCTTTAGCATCGGGTTTAGGAATTCTACCAGCTTCATCACTGAAGTAAATAACATGCCCATTAATATTATCAACCAAGAGATCTTTAACCATAGCAATACTAGGTTTAACTTTAATTTGCTCAGGGGGTTTGGATGTCCTAATATTACTTTTGTTGACCACAGTTGAAGGTTTAGCATGATCCTTTATTCTAATTGGGAAAGGTGGTTTCTCAATATAAGAGGTAGGAACAATAGGATCAACATTATAAGTGATAGTCTTTTCTTCAACTTTAATAGGTGCAACTACTTTTACTTCAATGCGAGGATTATATTTAAACCACTTCTCCTTAGGGAGATCAACATGAGTAGGAAAGGATTCACAGAAAGAAGCTAGTATCTCAGAGTCAAGTCCATATTTAGTGCTAAATTCATGGAAAACATCGGTATCCATAAAAGATTTAGCACAATCAAACTTAGGTGTTATACCTGACTCCTTACCTTCGTCGAGGTCCCAATCTTCAGAGTTGCATTTAATTCTTTCCAATAAATCCATTTGAATTCAATAGTCTTCATCATAAAAGAACCAGTACAAGAATATCGAGCATGCAGTGATTATTGAGAGAAAGCCGAGCATAAATTTTTTGAATAATAATTTATCTTGAGAGCTCATGATTGGGGCATGAATATAACATTGAATTAAGCCTCCCCCAAGCTTGAGCGATACTTTCTCCTTAGCGAGGCCAAATATTATATTTATAATTACGATCACAATGAACAAGATGCATAGGATAAAACTTCTCATGAAATTCCAATTTCAATCGGTTATAGTTCCATGATCCCATATCATCACATAGCCGAAACCATGTCAATGCCTTTAACTTCAAAGATAAAGGGAAGACCTTCTTTCTGATAACATCCTCGGGCATACCTGCAAGCTTAAATAATCCACAATCTTCATCCACATAGATTAGGTGCAAATCGGGATGTAATGTTCCATCTCGTGTAAAAGGATTAGCTAGCAGTTTCTCTATCATACCCGAAGGAATTTCAAAGTAAACATTTTCAGTAGATTTAGTAGGTTGAGGAGCAATTCTTTGCTCTACTGGTTGGGGTGAAGATACCCCGAACAAGCCCCTCAGAGGATTATTTTCCATAGTAACAAGTGACATTAAATTTTAGCAGACTATATAAATTTTCCTTAATTACCAAATTCCACTTACCAAAGGCGCTTCACTCCTTGGCAACGATGCCAGAAAAGAGTCTCGATGACCCACAAGTATAGGGGATCTATTGTAGTCCTTCCGATAAGTAAGAGTGTCGAACCCAACGAGGAGCAGAAGGAAATGACAAGCGGTTTTCAGTAAGGTATTCTCTGCAAGCAATGAAATTATCGGTAGCAGATAGTTTTGTGATAATGTAATTTGCAACGGGTAACATGTAACAAGTGTAAATAAGGTGCAACAAGGTGGCCCAATCCATTTTGTAGCAAAGGACATGCCTCGAAAAACTCTTATATAAAGGAAAACGCTCCCGAGGACACATGGTAATTATCTTCAAGCTAGTTTTCATCACGCTCATATGATTCACGTTCGTTACTTTGATAATTTGATATGTGGGTGGACCGGTGCTTGGGTGCCCTTTCTTGGACAAACATCCCACTTATGATTAACTCCTATTGCAAGCATCCGCAACTACAAAAGAAGTGTTAAGGTAAACCTAACCATAGCATGAAACATATGGATCCAAATCAGCCCCTTGCGAAGCAATGCATAAACTAGGGTTTAAGCTTCTGTCACTCTAGCAACCCATCATCCACTTATTACTTCCCAATGCCTTCCTCTAGGCCCAAACAATGGTTAAGTTTCATGTAATCGACGTTCACATAACACCTGAGGAGATACAACATACATCTCATCAAAACATTAAACAAATACCAAATTCACATGACTATTTATAGCAAGACTTCTCCCATGTCCTCAGGAACAAACGTAACTACTCACAAATCATATTCATGTTCATAATCAGAGGGGTATTAATATGCATAAAGGATATGAACATATGATCTTCCACCGAATAAACCAACTAGCATCAACTACAAGGAGTAATCAACACTACTAGCAACCCACAGGTACCAATCTGAGGTTTTGAGACAAAGATTGGATACAAGAGATGAACTAGGGTTTGAGATAAGATGGTGCTGGTGAAGATGTTGATGGAGATTCACCCCCTCCTGCTGGACGGCCAAAATTGTTTTTGGCATTTTTAGAATTTTCTTTTAGATATTTAGGATTTTTCTTTCAGCGGAATTTGTTTAAAAAAAATTCGTGCGCCCGACTGGGCCAACGGCCCAGCTGAGCCAGGGCAAGCCCAGCGCCGCGCCGCCCGCGCCGTCGGCGGACTCCGCCAGGAGTCCGACTTGGAGCCGCCGTCGCTGCCCCTGCCCCAAGCTGAATGCGCCCTGGCCCCCCTTTAAATCCGGAGCCGCCGCCGCCCCCTCGTCCCCCACACCAGCCCGCACCGCCACCCAGCGCCGCCGCAGCCGCCGCCTAGGGCCGCCTGCCACCCGCCGCCCCG
>NC_041391.1:80700333-80734400 GCF_002162155.2 Triticum dicoccoides
GCGCTGCGTGCGCCGCACCGCTTCGCCGCCTCGCCTCGCCGCCCCCTGACCCACGCCGCGCCGCCGCCGGATAACTCCGTCGCTGCCTCCACCGTTTTTTGCCCGAGAACCGGTAAAAAAACCGCAAAGCCGCCGCCGTTTTTTTGTAAACCCTAGATCATTTTTTAGATCGGTTCGGTTTTCTCTGTTTTCTTCGGTTAGCTCTAATCTATGAACATTCATTCGTTAGTTCGTTTTAACGAACGAATTCGTTCATTAGTTTCTGTTAGCGGACGTTCGTCTGATAGATTTTTCTTTTCCTTTTTTAATTTTCAGCTAGGGACCTATCCGCGATTATTTTTTTATCGCATATTAGCCCCTGATCTTCAAACCCTCGCAACTTTTTAACTGTTCGTCCAAATCCTGTGAAACCAATGCCAAAATCTTCGTCTCGAACCCCTCTTTCTGGTTAATCACATTGAACATGATTTTGACAATTTAAAATTTGGTTTCAAGCAGATTTGAATTCGAAGTTCTTTTGACCATAGTTTGAGTTTCGTAGCTCCTATTCGATTGATTTTTTTTGCAAATCTAAGCTCTTCAGTTGAACTTTCAGATTAGATCTTCTTATTTGAGTTTTAACCTTGCATCTATGCTTGAGTGCTTATGTATTCTATTGTTTGTTTGCGATAGAATTTCCGGAGTGCGAAGCGTGCTACTACGAGTCTCTAGGGTTTGCGGATCGTCAAGAAGGCAAGTAACACATTGATCATATCCCTTTATTACGCAGTTTTATGCGTTAGTTACAATCCTAAAACAATGCATGATTAGGATGTGATTAATTAACTTGTGGGTATTGGGAAGTAGATGATGAGGTAGAACCTATTGCCCTTTATTATCTAACCTTGGGAGTTACTTCTACCTTATGCCCATATTGCTATGTTATGCTCATAGATGTGGTTTGGTTTGGGTGATCCATGACAGATGTGAGATTGTTAAGTAATGGTTAACTTAAGGTGACTACTTAAACATACATCTGGGTGGATTTGTTTCGGGCACCTTGGGATACACCAGTGTTGTCCTAGGAGATCCTTGGGTTACTGTGTGATCATCCTATGGTTCACCACCCAAGCTCAAAGGGATCATAATATTATTCATGCTAGAAACTTCCGTGTGCAGCCACAAGCTATTATGGGCTCTAGCATAGTTGTGTATGTTGCGTGACCTCTTTAAGTGGTAGGCTAGCAGATGTAGGGGAAAGTAGGTGTAACTATCTACCCAGAGTAAAGAGTTAATGCTTCTGAAAGACTGTGTCTCAATCATCTGTTTGTTAAACATCATGAAGTGCGAGAAATTCAATGGAGGAGATCAAGTCTTGTGGGGAAAAGTGCGCAAACCTCTGCAGAGTGTACAAACTAATCATGGTTAGCCGTGTCCCTGGTTATGGACATCTTTAGTATCTGGTTCTTGGATTATCATGTTGATCTCATCACTCTAAATTAATTTGTTGGGTTATTAATACTGTTTAATTGGGATTGAGATGGGGTTACCATTCTCAATGTTTATCAACTACCATGATAGTTAAACAAAATATATTCCTTTGATGTAGGAAAAATTGGCTTTTAGCAAAACATTATAACCATAGAGCCTCCACCAGCCACATATGCATGTATTGATAGCATTTACCTATTCATTGCTCTACTGTGTTATATTGCCAGCATATTCCATGTGCTTACCCGTTTCGGGCTGCAACATATCATGTTGCAGACTTTTCAGACGAAGAGTAAGGTGCGCTAGGTCGTTTGTCGTGCACTCAGCTATGCCGTTGGAGTTGATGGACTCATTTACCTTCGATGCTTCCGCAGTTATCTTATTTAGATGGCCTTAAGCCATATTATTGTAATAAGTTCTCTTTTGAGATATTCGATGCAATAAGTGTGTGATTGCACTCTGTTATAAAGCCTTCAAGTACTGTGTGTGTCAGCATTACCGATCCAGGGATGACACTTATGCACAGAGATTTGATCGTCTGAGGCCGGATCTCTACAAGATGGTATCAGAGCACACGCTGATTGCAAAACACGACCACTAAGATAAGCCATAGGTCACTCTTCTCTACTCATTTCTGACTCCTCTCCATTTTCTACTCTATAGGATGGCAGACTCAAGGAACAAGTTTGCACAACCGGATGAAGACACACCTTTTGGGAGACACTTGAAGGAAGTCACTAGGTACCTGAACATCGGAATACCAATCTTCATCGAGACCTACACCGCCACTTTACCACAAGAGGAGCGTTCGATGATTCGAGCTCTAGTTCCAGGAAGGACATTCACGCCAGTTACTGAACCCATAGAGTTTTCCTTTGATGCACCAACCTGGAGTCTAGGTAAGAGCATGGCAGCCCACATCGCCATGGGACGCATCAGCGAAGTTTATCACAAGGATATTAAGGACACCATCTACCAGATATGTGGGAACCGAGATGAGCAATGGGAGATGATCAGAACCAGGAGGGACATGTCCATTGCAGCTTTCATCCAGGAGTTAAACCAGCACATTCGTCGCCAGGAGAAGCAGATGTGCGGAAGCATGTTAGAACTGAAGAAGGTGATGACCAGGAACGTGGAGCTAGAAGAGGAACTCTAGTCTACACGTGACGGATACGAGGAGGAAATCGCAATACTAGTGGAGAAGAATGACGACCTGACGAGGAAGCTAGGAGTATTCATGGGAGACCCCACGCCAGGAGGAGATGACGACCATCCCGAGGACATCCGTTCTGAGGACTACATCATCATTGATGACACCGACTCTGACCCCGACAGTAGTGATGACTATGAAGACGAAGCTGGAGCGGATATCATGGAGTCTTCCACCGATCAAAATTTCTTGTCGACCACCATATTATCAGTAGTATTCCCCCATGTATATAGTAATAGTCCGAGCACTGTAACGATAGTTAGATCGATTGTATGCCCTTTGTCTTGATTGAGTTGTGTGATATGAATGTGTTTGTCTCATGTGCATATGGGTAGTGCTTTCTCACTAGACCTCAATCTATTCTAATCTCTCCCCTCTATACCCATCAGATGCCTCCGAGACGTGACCCCGGATTTGTCTACCCACCGAAGCTCACTCAGTTGATCCAACAGTAGAATGCCTTGATGCAGGTACAAGTCCAGAACCAAGGCAGCAGCAGCAGCAACAACAACAACAACAACAACAACAACAACAACAACAACAACAACAACCCACCGCCACCACCTCCAGTTGACAACTTAGCTCGTTTTCTGAGCTTGCAACCTCCAGTGTTTTCTAGTAGCACCGAGACGATAGTTGCTGATGACTGGCTACGTAGGATTGGATGGGAGTTGACCACCGTAGGTTGCACAGATGCAGAGAAGGTGCATTTCGCCACACATCAATTGGATGGACCCGCAGCCTCATGGTGGGAGAATTACACAACCACTTTCCCATAGCCAATGTCACTTAGGAGCAGTTTCAGCAAGCATTCTGCACTTCACATGTCTCAACTGGAGCTATGAGCACGAAGAAGCGTGAGTTTCGCAACTTACTCCAGGGAAACCGTACTATGGGGCAGTACGTGGATGAGTTCAACAAGTTAGCTTGCTATGCCCCAGATGATGTGGCCACAGATGCCGCAAAGCAGGAGAAGTTTATGGAAGGGCTGAATAATGAGATGAGTATGCAGTTAATGGTGGCAACATTTAACAACTACCAGCAGTTGGTAGACAAGGCTCTAATGATTAAAGGGAAGCAACAGCAAATTGAGAGCCGCAAAAGGAAGTATGGACAAGGGAAGTACAATTCAGGAGCTCACTAGAAGCCTCGTTTTACCCTGAACTCGGGAGGATATACCCATAACGACGGAGGCCACACGCACAATGGAGGAAGTTCGCATAACCATAGTGGCCCCAAGAATGGAAATGGGAATGGAGCAGGCAGCAACCAGAACCGCTCTAACGTAGCCACACCCGCTAAGAAGGACCAAAGTCACATTACTTGTTTCAAGTGCGGGAAGACTGGGCACTATGCCAATGAGTGTTCTGAAGCAAAGAATGGAAATGGCAATGGAAGCTTTGGGAAGAAGCCCAACCCTTTCAACAGGGGACAAGTGAACCACGTGAACGTGGAGGAGGTTGAAGAGTAGCCAGATGCAGTTATAGGTAAGTTTTTGGTTAAGTTATTTATTGCAATCGTTCTTTTTGATACTGGTGCATCGCATTCATAGATATCAAGGGGATTTGTGGATAAGTATAAGTTGCCCACAAAAGTTCTTAGGACATCTATGCTAGTAAGCTCGCCAGGAGCGGAGTATATGACAAGCCAAGGATGTTTTCAGATGCCATTGACCATAGGTAGGCATGTTTTCCCCTTAGACTTAATAATTCTGGAGTAGCAAGGATTGGATGTCATACTAGGAATGGATCGGCTATCGATGTATGGAGGAAACATCGATTGCGCCAGTAAGTCAATTCTGCTCACCACCCAGGAGGGAAAAGGATTAAGTATGTATCCAGGCATGCACCGAGGAGGACCCAAGTAAATTCCCACTTAGGAGTTGTTCAGGAGGAAGTGCCTATTGTGAAGGATTGCCCGGATGTATTTCCAAAGGAACTACCAGGAATGCCGCCGGATCGAGACATTGAGTTTTTGATAGAGCTGTTGCTAGGCACCAGACCAATATCGAAGAGACCATACCGGATGCCCACAACTGATCTGGAGGAAATTAAGAAGCAAATTAAGGAGTTATTGGAAAAGGGTTACATTCGACGAAGTTCGTCACCGTGGGGAGCCCAGTGCTCTTGGTTGAGAAGAAGGATGGATCCTTGAGAATGGTTGTTGATTATCCTGCATTGAATGAAGTGACGATCAAGAACAAGTACCCACTACCGATGATCAATGATTTGTTTGACCAGCTGCAAGGAGCTAAAGTATTCTCCAAGATCGATCTGCGATCAGGATACTACCAGCTGAAGATCTGAGAACATGATATACCTAAGACAGCCTTCACCACAAGGTATGGGCTATATGAGTACACGGTTATGTCATTTGGATTGACTAATGCCTCTGCCTATTTCATGAGTATGATGAATAACGTGTTCATGGAGTTCTTGGATAAGTTTGTTGTGGTGTTCATTGATGATATTTTGGTGTACTCAAAGAATGAAGAGGAGCACAAGGAGTATTTATGTTTAGTTCTTGGGAAGCTCAGGGAACATCAATTGTATGCCAAGTTCATCAAATATGAGTTCTGGTTGAAGGAAGTTGGATTTCTTGGACATGTTATATCAGGAGAAGGTATACAAGTAAATCCTACCAAGGTTCAGTCTGTCACTAAGTGGTTGGCACCCACCTCAATAGGAGAGATCCGCAGTTTTCTTGGACGCGGGATGTTATCAAGATTCATTGAGAATTTTTCTAAGATTGCGAATCCCATGACGGAGTTATTGAAGAAGGACACCAAGTTCAAATGGAAAGATGAATGCGAAGCAAGTTTTCAGGAGTTGAAGAAACGTTTGGTTACAGCCCCAGTGATGATTCTGCCGGATAGACGCAAGGATTTCAAAGTGTATTGCGACGCCTCTCGCTTAGGACTTGGAGGTGTACTTATGCAAGATGGAAGAGTTGTTTCATATGCCTCACGTCTGCTTCGACCGCATGAGTTGAATTATGCCACGCATGATTTGGAGTTAGCAGCTGTAGTTCATGCACTCAAGACCTGGAGACATTTTCTTATTGGAAACTGTTGTGATGTGTACACTGATCATAAGAGTTTGAAGTACATTTTCACTCAGAAGGAGCTGAATCTCAGGCAAAGGAGATGGTTGGAGCTTGTAAAGGATTATGATATGAAGTTGCATTATCACCCAGGAAAGGCCAATGTCGTAGCAGACGCTTTGAGCCAGAAGAGTTATGCCAATACCCTCGTAAGTGGAGTATTACCAAAGGAGTTAGCCGAAGATCTCAGGGAGCTTCGTTTGGAGATAGTTCCTAGAGGTTTGTTCCAGTGATGGAGGTTCAGTCGACATTAATGGGAAAGATTCGAGAAGCTCAGAAGGATGATAAGGAAATTGCTGAGATAAAGGAGAAAATGAGCAAAGGAAAAGCCAAAGGTTTTCGTGAGGATGAGGACGACTCTTTGTGGTTTGAGGACCATGTTTATGTACCCAATAATGTAGAGCTCAGGAAGTTAATACTTCAGGAAGCTCATGACTCGCCATACTCGATACACCCTAGAAACACCAAGATGTATTTGGATTTGAAGGAGCGTTTCTGGTGGACTGGTATGAAGAAAGATATTGCCGAGTATGTAGCCGTATGTGATGTATGTCAGAGAGTGAAGGTAGAACATCAGAAGACAGCAGGATTACTGCAGCCTATGCCGATACCTGAATGGAAGTGGGATAAACTTGGCATGGATTTCATCACCGGATTACCTAGGACCCGGTTAGGGTATGATTCTATCTGGGTAGTAGTGGATCATTTGACCAATGTGGCTCACTTTATCCTAGTGAAGACCACCTATACGAGTGCAAAGTTGGCCAAGATATATATGACCATGATCGTATGTCTGCATGAGGTTTCGAGGACCATCGTATTAGATAGAGGAACACATTTTACTTCAAAGTTTTGGCACCAGCTACACCAGACTTTGGGTACCAGGCTAGAGTTTAGTACGACCTTTCATCCGCAGACAGATGGAGAGACCAAGAGAGTCAATAAGATTCTGGAGGACATGTTTCGAGCTTGTGCTCTAGATTATGGATCTAGTTGGGATGATAATTTGCCTTACGCGGAGTTCTCATACAACAACAGCTACTAGGCCAGTTTGAAGTTGGCACCTTTCGAAGCTTTGTACGGATGAAGGTGCAGGACACCGTTGATGTGGGATGAAGTTGGAGACTGTCATTTGTTTGGACTAGATTTGATCAAGGAGTCCGAAGAGAAGGTCAAGTTGATTCGCGATAGACTGAAGGTAGCTCAGTCCAGGCAGAAGAGTTATGCAGACTCAAAACGCAAGGAGGTAGTTTACGAAATTGGAGACAGAGCATATCTTCGTGTGTCACCTCTGCGAGGAGTTAAACGCTTTGGAGTTAAGGGTAAGTTAGCCCCGAGATTTGTAGGACCATACCGAGTTTTGGAACGTATGGAAGAAGTGGCCTACAAGTTGGAGTTACCTCAAGGACTATCAGGAGTTCATGATGTGTTTCATGTTTCCTAGTTGAAGAAATGTCATGCAGAGATGGCCGATATTCCTCTAAGAGATACAGTGCCCCTGGAAGCAATTCAGTTGGATAGTGAACTAACCTACGAGGAGAAACCTGTCAAGATTCCCGTGTTTGCCAGCCGAGTCACACGCAACAAGGTTATCAAGTTTTGCAAAGTTCAGTGGAGCCACCATACCAAGGATGAAGCCACCTAGGAGCGAGAGGAAAACCTATGAAAAGACCACCCACACCTATTTTCTAGCCAATCCGAATCTCGAGGGCGAGATTCATCTTAAGGGGTAGGTTTGTAACGTCCCAAATTTTCAATTTGGAATGTTATACATAGTTCATCATATGCATATCATATTTTATTTGCATTTTTTTGTGATCCTGGAAATCCTAAGCAACTCAAGGACCCACAGAGAGAGTTGGGGATTTCATTTATTTTCATATTTGAATATTTCTCAAATTTGAAAAAAAAGAGGATCATTTTGGTTTTAATTATCTTTTTCTCTCCAAAATATTTCCAATCAAAAAATAAATAAAAGAGAGGAGATAAAATGACTTCTCCAAAATAAAAGAAATATTGGGGGAAAAATATTAAAATAAAATAAATAATTTTATTTGGATTTTATTGCTATTTTATTTGAATTAGAAAATATGCATTTTTCAAAATTGCATTTGTTTAGGCGAGAAAAATGTTCACTTTGTTCTAAATATTTTATTTAGACGGAGAAAATTGTTTTGGGAATTTTTAGAAATTTTTTATATTTATTTAGGATTTTTCTTTTGGCGGAATTTGTTTAAAAAAAGTCGCGCGCCCGACTGGGCCAATGGCCCAGCCGAGTCAGGCCAAGCCCAGCGCCGCCCCGCACATACCGCCGGCGGACTCCGCCAGGAGTCCGCCTCAGAGCCGCCGCCGCTGCCCCCTGCCCCAAGCCAACTGCGACCCTCCCCCCTTTTAAATCCCGAGACTCTGCCACCTCCTCGTCCCCCACACCAGCCCGCACCGCCACCCAGCGCCGCCGTAGCCGCCGCCCCGCGCCGCCTGCCGCTGCGGCCCGTGCATCGCCCGCTGCCCTGCTTCGCGCCGCCCAACACCGCTGCTCCACCACCAGCGCCGCGCCGCTCCGCCGCCTCGCCTTGCCGCCCCACTAACCCGCGCCGCGCCGCCACCGCCGCCGGTTTTCGCCTAAGAACTGGTAAAAAAACAACAAAGCCGCCGCCCTTTTTTTGTAAACCCTAGATCGGTTTTTTTAGATCGGTTAGGTTTTCTTCGTTTAGCTCTAATCTACGAACGTTCGTTCGTTAGTTCGTTTCAATGAACGAATTCGTTCGCTAGTCTCTATTAGCGAAGTTAGTCTGATAGATTTTTCTTTTTCTTTTTTTATTATTTTCGGTCAGGGACCTATCCACGATTATTATTTTTATCGCATATTAGCCCCTTCAAACACTCGCAACTTTTTAACCGTTCGTCCAAATCCAATGAAACCAACGCCAAAATCTTCGTCTCGAACCCCTCTTTCTGTTTAAGAAACTTGAACATGATTTTGATAATTTAAAATTTGATTTCAAGCAGATTTGAACTTGATGTTCTTTTGACCGTAGTTTGAGTTTCGTAGCTCCGATTGGATTGATTCTTTTCGCAAATCGAAGCTCTTTAGTTGTAATTTTAGATTGGATCTTCTTATTTGAGTTTTACCCTTGCATATATGCTTGAGTTCTTATGTATGCTATTGTTTGTTTGTGATAGAATTTCTGGAGTGCGAAGCGTGCTACTACGAGTCTCTAGTGTTTGCGGATCGTCAGCAAGGCAAGTAACACATTGATCATATCCCTTTATTACCCAGTTTTTATTCATTAGTTACAATCCTCAAACACTACATGATTAGGATGTGATTAACTTGTGGGTATTGGGAAGTAGATGATGAGGTAGAACCTATTGCCCTTTATTATCAAACCTTGGGAGTTACTTCTACGTTATGCCCATATTGCTATGTTATGCTCATAGACGTGGTTTGGTTTGAGTGATCCATGATAGATGTGAGATTGTTAATTAATGGTTAACTTAAGGTGGTTACCTAAATACACATTTGGGTGGATTGGTTTCGGGCACCTGGGATACACCAGTGTTGTCCTAGGAGATCCCGGGGTTACCGTGTGATCATCCTATGGTTCGCCACCTAGGCTTAAAGGGAGCATAAGATTATTCATGCTAGAAACTTTCGTGTGCAGCCACAAGACATTATGGGCTCTAGCATAGTTGCGTATGTTGCGTGACCTCTTTTAGTGGTAGGCTAGCAGATGTAGGGGAAAGTAGGTGTAACTGTCTACCCAGAGTAAAGAGTTAATGCTTCTGAAAGACTGTGTCTCGATCATTCGTTTCTCAAACATCATGAAGTGCGAGAAATTCAACGGAGGAGATCGGGTCTTGTGCGGAAAAGTGCGCAAACCTCTATAGAGTGTACAAACTAATCATGGTTATCCGTGTCCCTGGTTATGGACATCTTGAGTATCTGGTTCTTGGATTATCATGTTGATCTCATCACTCTAAATTAATTTGTTGGGTACTGTTTAATTGGGATTGAGATGGGGTTACCATTCTCAATCTTTATCAACTACCTTGATAGTTAAACAAAATATATTCCTTTGATGTAGGGAAAAATTGGCTTTTCGCAAAACATTATAAACATAGAGCCTTCACCAGCCACATATGCATGTAGTGATAGAATTTACCTGTTCATTTCTCTACTATGTTATATTGCCAGCATATTCCATGTCCCGACCCGTTTCGGGATGCAACATATCATGTTGTAGACTTTTTAGACGAAGAGTAAGGTGTGCTAGGTGGTTTGTCGTGCACTCAGCTATGCCGATGGAGTTGATGGACTCATCTACCTTCGATGCTTCCGCAGTTATCTTATTTAGATGGCCATAAGCCATATTATTGTAATAAGTTCTCTTTTGAGACATTTGATGTAATAAGTGTGTGATTGCACTCTGTTATAAAGCCTCAAATACTATGTGTGTTAGCATTACCGATCTAGGGATGACACTTATGGACAGAGATTTGACCATCTGAGGTTGGATCGCTACAGCGCCCCCACCCTCGTGGCCAGGGTGTGTGAGGGAGTTCCGGACTAGGGGGTGTCCGGATAGCCGAACTATCATCATCGGCCGGACACCTAGACTATGAAGATACAAGATTAAAGACTTCGTCCCGTGTCCGGATGGGGCTTTCCTTGGCGTGGAAGGCAAGCTTGGCGATACGGATATGTAGATCTCCTACCATTGTAACCGACTCTGTGTAACCCTAGCCCTCTCCGGTGTCTATATAAACCGGATGGCTTTAGTCCATAGGACGAACAACAATCATACCATAGGCTAGCTTCTAGGGTTTAGCCTCCTTGATCTCGTGGTAGATCTACTCTTGTAACACACATCATCAATATTAATCAAGCAGGACGTAGGGTTTTACCTCCATCAAGAGGGCCCGAACCTGGGTAAAACATCGTGTCCCTTGTCTCCTGTTACCATCCGCCTAGACACACAGTTCGGGACCCCCTACCCGAGATCCGCCGGTTTTGACACTGACATTGGTGCTTCCATTGAGAGTTCCTCTGTGTCGTCACCGATAGGCTCGATGGCTTCTTCGATCATCATCAACGACGCAGTCCAGGGTGAGACCTTCCTCCCCGGACAGATCTTCGTATTCGGCGGCTTTGCACTGCGGGCCAATTCGCTTGGCCATCTAGAGCAGATCGAAAGTTACGCCCCTGGCAGTCAGGTCAGACTTGGAAGTTTGAATTTCACGGCGGACATCCGTGGGGACTTGATCCTCGATGGATTCGAGCCACAGCCAAGCGCACCGCACTATCACGGCAAGCATGATTTTGCTCTGCAGCCGGACAGTACCCTAGAGGCCGCACTCGAGCCCGCTCGGACCTTCAATTCGGAGCCGTCTGCGCAGGCCGAGGACGGATGGCTAGACACCACCTCGGGGGCTGCAACCTCTACGGCGATAGAGCCGAACACTGACCTTGTCCCTCTTGAAGCTCGTGACTCCGAGGAGCCGGACTCCTTGCCAGACTCCGAACCTCCCGTGCCCCCTCCGATCGAATCCGATTGGGCGCCGATCATGGAGTTCACCACGGCGGACATCTTTCAACACTCACCTTTTGGCGACATCTTGAGTTCGCTAAAGTATCTCTCATTATCAGGAGAGTCCTGGCCGGACCGCGGCCAGGACGGTTGGGATGCGGACGATGAAGAAATTCAAAGCCCACCCACCACCCACTTGGTAGCCACTGTCGATGATCTCACCAACATGCTAGACTACGACTCCGAAGACATCGAAGGTATGGACGATGATGCCGGAGACGACCAAGAACCAGCGCCTACGGGGCACTGGAAAGCCACCTCATCATATGAAGTATACATGGTGGATATCCCAAAGGATGGGAATGGCGAAGTGGTAGTGGAGGATGACCCCTCCAAGAAACAGCCCAAGCGCCGGCGTCAGCGGTGCCGCTCTAAATCCTGCCACAGCAAGAACGAAGATTCCGGCACCGGAGATAATAATACACCGGACAGTGCCGAAGATAACCCACTCCAGCAAGATCCAGCGCAGGAGGACGAAGACGCCAGCCCTCATGAGAGAGCGGCAGAAGAAGAGGTAGAGGATTACATGCCTCCCATCGGAGACGAGGCAAGCCTCGACGACGATGAATTCGTCATGCCTGAGGATCCCGTCAAACAAGAGCGTTTTAAACGCAGGCTTATGGCCACGGCGAACAGCCTCAAGAAAAAGCAGCAATAGCTTAGAGCTGATCAAGATCTGCTAGCCGACAGATGGACTGAAGTCCTCGCGGCCGAAGAGCATGAGCTCGAACGCCCCTCCAAAAGCTACCCTAAACGCAAGCTACTCCCCTTATTAGAGGAGGAGGCGTATGAACCCGCATCACCAGGAGACAATATGGCTGACCGACCACCCCGTGGTCGCGACAGAGAGGCCTCCAGGCCCTTCACTAAACCCGTACCCCGGCATCGCTCGAAAAGCACAAGGCCATAGGGGAATGCTCCGGACTTGTGAGATATATTGGAGGATAGGGCAAGAGATCTATGGATCGCGTGGGCGCCCCATGATACATGACGACAACCGTCGCGCCGGACAAAGTAAGTCTGGCCGGGCCGAACAAAATAGACAAAGCCCTTTGGAGCTCCCTCGTGATATCGCCCAGTACAGAGGCGCCGCACACCCACTATGCTTCACAGACGAAGTAATGGATCATCAAATCCCCGAAGGGTTTAAACCCGTGAATATTGAATCTTACGATGGCACAACAGACCCCGCGGTTTGGATCGAAGTCTATCTCCTTCACATCCACATGGCCCGCGGTGACGATCTTCACGCCATCAAATATCTCCCCCTCAAGCTTAAAGGACCAGCCCGACATTGGCTTAACAGCTTGCCAGGAGAGTCAATTGGGAGTTGGGAAGACTTGGAAGCCGCATTCCTCGATAACTTCAAAGGCACGTATGTGCGACCACCAGACGCTGATGACCTAAGCCACATAATTCAGCAGCCAGACAAATCGGCCAGACAATTCTGGACACGGTTCTTAACCAAGAAAAACCAAATCATCGACTGTCCGGATGCAGAGGCCCTTGCAGCCTTCAAGCATAATATCCGCGACGAGTGGCTTGCCCGGCACCTGGGACAGGAGAAGCCGAAATCCATGGCAGCCCTCACATCACTCATGACCCGCTTCTGCGCGGGTGAGGAAAGCTGGCTAGCACGCAGCAACAACCTCAGCAAAAATTCCGGCAGTCCGTATATCAAGGACCGTAATGGCAGGTCGCGTCGTAACAAAAACAAACATGGCAGGTCACGTCGCGACAATAGTGAGGATACGACAGCCAATGCCGGATTCAGAGGCTCTAAACCTGGTCAGCGGAAAAAGCCATTCAAAAGAACTACCCCGGGTCCGTCCAATTTGGACTGAATACTCGACCGCTTGTGCCAGATACACGACACCCCTGAAAAGCCAGCTAATCACACCAACAGGGACTGTTGGGTATTCAAACAGGCAGGCAAGTTAATTGCCAAAAACAATGACAAGGGGCTACACAGCGATGACGAGGAAGAGACCCGACCACCGAACAATAGAGGACAGAAGGGTTTCCCCCCACAGGTGCGAACGGTGAACATGATCTACGCAACGCACATACCCAAAAGGGAGCGGAAGCGTGCACTAAGGGACGTATACGCGATGGAGCCAGTTGCCCCGAAGTTCAATCCATGGTCCTCCTACCCGATCACTTTTGACCGGAGGGACCACCCCACCAGCATCCGCCATGGTGGATTCACCGCATAGGTTCTAGACCCAATCGTCGATGGATTTCACCTCACCAGAGTCCTGATGGACGGCGGCAGCAGCCTGAACCTGCTTTATCAGGACATAGTGCGCAAAATGGGCATAGACCCCTCAAGGATCAAACCTACCAAGACGACCTTTAAAGGCATCATACCAGGTGTAGAAGCCAATTGAACAGGCTCAGTTACACTGGAAGTTGTCTTCGGATCCCCGGATAACTTCTGAAGCAAGGAGTTAATCTTTGACATAGTTCCGTTCCGCAGCGGCTATCATGCTCTGCTTGGACGTACCGCGTTCGCAAAGTTCAACGCGGTGCCGCACTACGCATACCTCAAGCTCAAGATGCCAGGCCTTCGAGGGGTCATCACGGTCAATGGAAACACTGAACGCTCTCTCCGAACAGAGGAACATACAGCGGCTCTAGCGGCAGAAGTACAGTGCAGCCTCTTAAGGCAATTCTTGAGTCCGACCGTTAAGAGACCGGACACGGCTAAACGCGCCCAGAGTAATATACAACAAGACCACCTGGCACGTTCCGAGCACGCGTAGCAGTGCGGCTCCAACCCCAGCCCCTGTAAAACGTCAAGACAGATCCTTCGCGTACACCATTACGCTCTGAAGATACCATGGGCATGGGGAGAGGGGCGCGACCACGATAGGCCCAGACTGCGGCTCAACCACACCAGGGGCTCTCAAGTGTGTCGTTCTTTTTTTCTTTTTCTTTTTTTTACTCATAGGACTCCGTTCGTCAGAGGCCCTGTCCGGCAGCAGACCTGCCGAACTCACAATGCAACAACCAGGGAAGGATAAAGGCTACAACGAATATCCAGGTGGTCTCCATTATGAGCATTTAATCCGTTTTACGCACCATTCCATAGCCTACCCCTGGAGGGGGACATGTTTAATAGTCCCATCCCTTGCTTATCGCACCATTTGTATCGTTCTGCACTTACAGTAATTTTTCTTGAATAAGTAATGCAGCACCTTTTTGCTTCCAATTGCATTTCTCTTTTATACATATGTTCATTTGTGACATTACGCATCCATACGTTTTTGGTAAGGCTAAATACACTAGGGGCTTATGTTTCCCGCATCATGGTGTGATAAGTCCGAACACTTTCACAAGTGCGGCACCCCAAACTTATAGCATTATATGCATCAGCTCCGAATCATGTCTTGGGTCAATAGTTGGGTTTGCCCGGCTCCCATGTTTTGGTACCTTACGTTCCGTTGTATCGGCTAAGGTAGCAGTGGGATATCCACTGCGATTGCGCCCCAGTTGAGCTGGGTTAACACCTCAGTGGAGAATGCTAAAACTGACCGTCGTGATGAGGCGAGAGCTGGTCGCTGTTCGAGAGGTTTTTTGCGAGTCCCTAAAGACTTATGCCGCTTAGAGCGAGGAGCCGGTTTTTGTCCGGCCCAGGCGTGGATAGCACCCCAAATTCGGCCTTCCGAAGACTACGGGCTTCGCCAAAATTTAAAATTATAGAATTCTATGGCTAAGTGAGAGTGTTCAAGCATTATAAGTCCGGTTGCCTTGTTCGTTGTGTTGAGCGCCTCCCTAGATGGACCCAAATATGGGAACAAGAGTGCTCGAATTTATCCCGAACACCCCAGCACTCGTGGCATGGGGGCTGAAGCCGAAGACTTGCCATCTCTCAGATTTGATAAACAGCCGCACAGAAGGTAATATTTTAAATTAAAATGTGTTGCTTCGCGCAAATGAACTAAGTTTTCAGCGCACAGGATAACAAAATGCGAGTCTACTCAAATATTACATCTTTGGAGCACTCACCCGCAATAGTGCGGGCGCCCTTCATCAAACTCTTATAATACATCTCGGGCGTGCGATGCTCCTTGCCCTCCGGTGGTGGGTCCGTCACGAGCTTCTGGGCATCCATCTTGCCCCAGTGCACCTTTGCGCGGGCAAGGGCCCGACGGGCACCCTCAATACAGGCGGAGTTCTTGAATACTTCAACCCATGGGCACGCATCCACCAGCCGCCGCACCAGGCCGAAGTAGCTCCCAGGCATGGCCTCCTTAGGCCACAGCCGAACTATGAGGCCCTTCATGGCCTGTTCGGCCGCCTTGTGGAGCTCGACCAGCTGCTTCAGCTGGTCGCTAAGGGGCACCGGATGTCCGGCCTCAGCATACTGAGACCAGAAGACCTTCTCCGTCGAGCTCCCCTCCTCGGCCCGGTAGAACGCGGCAGCATCGGACACGCTGCGAGGAAGATCTTCGAACGGTCCTAGAGAGCTCCGTATTCGGGTAAGCAACAGGTAATTAACACTCACATGCTTACTTTACATGAAAAATGCCTTACCCGCTGCTATTTTCTTCACCGCCTCAATCTCCTGGAGGGCCTTGTAGGCTTCGGCCTTAGCAGCTTTGGCACTCTCAAGAGCCGTGGCAAGCTCAGACTCTCGAGTCTCCGAGTCACGCTCCAGGCTCTCATGTTTTTTTACGAGATCCTGGAGCTCTTGCTGTACCTCCGCCACTCGCGCCTCCTGCTTCTCTCGCTCGGTGCGCTCCGCGGCCGCATTGCGTTCGGTCGCGGCCACCGCCTCTTTCAGGGTCGCCACCTCGTTAGTGGCCCCTGCAATACCCATGTTATCCTTGTCATTCTTTTTGCAACCAAAATCCTTTTCTGTAAGGTACAATTTTAATAAGGTGTTTGTTGGCACGGCCGAGCTCGTTCTCGGACCGCTCGAGGCTTTCCCTCAAAGAATTGACCTCCGCAGTCAGTGCGGCAGAGGTCAGCAGCGCAGCCTGCAATCCCATATTGACATATTTTTTATGACTCCTGCGTATATCTTTTTAGATCCTCAGTCCGGCTTTTCTCGCCGAACACCGAACCGAGCATTAGGGGCTACTGTCTATGCGGTACCATTTTATATATATCGAAATTCTTACCTCAAAGCATGTTAGAAGGCTGCTGCAGGCTTCGGTCAGCCCGCTCTTGGCGAGCTGCACCTTCTGAATCACCGCACTCATAACAGTGTGGTGTTCCTCTTCAATGGAGGCGCCATTGAGCGCCTCCAGCAAGTTATCCGGCGCCTCCGGTTGGACAGAGGCTGCCGGTGTCACGGTCTTGCCCTTCTTACGAAGGGGCCGCCCGCCGGACTCCGGAGCCACTATGGGATCCGGAGCCGACTCTGGTGCAAAGTCCGGGAGGTTGTCCTGCGACACCTCTGGGGCCTCCTTCTCCTGGCGGGTCCCTTCCCGGGATCCCACCTCAGCATCATCCGTGTCACGGGGGGTGGAGGCGGTCGGAAGAGAATCCATATACGACGCACCTAAGGACCCGCTCGACGAAGCGGGAAGATCGTCCTTGGGCGGACTGCAGGGTTGTATGCGGCATTAGAAAGACAATGTGTGGCAAAAAAGAAAAACCATGAAGTTATTCGGGAGTCCGGATACTTACGATCTCGCCGGAGGCTTGGCCCTTGGAGGCCAGTCCTTGTCGTCGTCAGTGGCGTTGGCAGAGCAGTCCGGGGAAAGAGTTTTTCCCTTCTTGGACCCTTCGGCCTCCCCCGCAAGGGAAGCCTTCCTTTTCTTCCCTCCCCCCGCTGGGGGAGAGGCTTTCTTCTTATCCTCCTCATCCTTGTGGGAGGAGTCGGCCTCAGATTCATTGTCCGATAACACCTTAAAGCGGGAACTCTTTCGAGTACCCGTGGCCTTCTTCTTGGCCTTCTTCTCCGGCACCACGTGGGGTGCCGGAGCCAGCAGCCCCGTCAAGCGGGCATCCGCTGGGTCCTCTTGCAACGGGGCCGGACAGATAGTCTGTTCGGCCTTCTTCAGCCAGTCCTGTCAAAGGAAAGGGAGTTTAGAACCCGCATAGAGTCAAACTATGGAAAACAAGTGTCCCGTAAAGGACAAAATCACTTACTTCGTCAACTGGACACTGCAAGCTGAATCCGTGATCTTCGGTAGCGGATGCGGGAGCCTCGGCGCCCTTGAACAGCACCTTCCAGACATCTTCGTACGTAGTGTCGAAGAGCCCGCTCAAAGTCTGGTGCTGCGCCAGATTGAACTCCCACATATTGAAGCCCCGTCGTTGGCACGGGAGAATCTGGCGGATGAGCATGACCTGGACCACGTTGACAAGCTTGAGCTTCTTGTCCACTAGCTTTTGGACGCAGGCTTGGAGTCCGGTCAGCTCCTCCGAATCACCCCAAGTCCGGCCGCTCTCTTTCCAGGAGGTGAGCCGTGTGGGGATGCCAGATCTGAATTCGGGGGCCGCTGCCCATTCGGGGTCACGCGGCTCGGTGATGTAGAACCACCCCAATTGCCACCCCTTGATGGTTTCCACGAAAGTGCCCTCAACCCAAGTAACGTGGGACATCCTGCCCACCATGGCGCCTCCGCACATCGCTTGGCTGCCCTTCACAACCTTTGGCTTGACACTGAAGGTCTTGAGCCACAAGCCGAAGTGGGGCTAGATGCAGAGGAAGGCCTCACACACGACGATAAAGACCGAGATGTTGAGGATGAAATTCGGGGCCAGATCATGGAAATCCAGGCCGTAGTAGAACATGAGCCCCTGGACAAAGGGATGGAGTGGGAAGCCCAGTCCGCGGAGGAAATGGGGAAGGAATACTACCCTCTCATGGGTCCTGGGGGTGAGAATGAGCTCTCCCTCGTCAGGGAGCCGGTGCGCGATGTCGCTGGACAAGTATCCGGCGTTGCGTAGCTTCTGGATCTGCCCCTCTGTGACGGAGGAGGCCATCCACTTGCCTCCTGCTCCGGACATATTTGGAGAAGGTTGAGATGAGATGTGCGGACTTGGGCGCTGGGGCTCTGGTTCGCGGAGATGGATAAGACAAGGAGGAAGAAGGCGCAGGTAAAAGGGTTGGGTCTTTATCCCCTTATATGGGCGGACGGAAACATGCGTCCCCACCGGCCTGGTAAAACTTGCTTATCTCCCAAGCGCCGCAATCAATGGCGCGGTTGGGTTACCCCACGGACTATGCTTCGACAGGACGTGCCAAGGAAACCGCTTCGCTGAATGCGCTAAAGTGGTACAGTAAAAATGATTCAAGTAAAGGCTTGGTAGTGGTGTGACGTCATGCCACGAAATACGTCAGCAGATTGAACTTGTGTTAATATTATTCTCTCTACGGTGGTATGTGGAAATTATTTTGCAAAGCCGGACACTATCCTGGTGTTCACAATCTTCTATGAATTATTCGGAGGGAGAACCCGCCTTGCAATGCCGAAGACAACATGCACGCCGGACTCGTCGTCATTGAAGCCTGGTTCAGGGGCTACTGAGGGTGTTCCGGACTAGGGGGTGTTCGGATAGCCGAACTATCATCATCGGCAGGACTCCTAGACTATGAAGATACAAGATTGAAGACTTCGTCCCGTGTCCGGATGGGACTTTCCTTGGTGTCGAAGGCAATCTTGGCGATACGGATATGTAGATCTCCTACCATTGTAACCGACTCTGTGTAACCCTAGCCCTCTCCAGTGTCTATATAAACCGGATGGCTTTAGTCCGTAGGACGAACAACAATCATACCATAGGCTAGCTTCTAGGGTTTAGCCTCCTTGATCTCGTGGTAGATCTACTCTTGTAACACACATCATCAATATTAATCAAGCAGGACGTAGGGTTTTACCTCCATCAAGAGGGGCCGAACCTGGGTAAAACATCGTGTCCCTTGTCTCCTGTTACCATCCGCCTAGACGCACAGTTCGGGACCCCCTACCCGTGATCCGCCGGTTTTGACACCGACAGTGTGGGACCCCTCTGGTTGATTCTTTTGCTAGTATTTTTTATATATTCCAAAAGGTGCCTCCGTCAGGACTTTTGGAGTTGTGCAAAATAGGTCTCTAATATTTGCTCCTTTTTCCAGCCCAGAATTCTAGCTGCCGACATTCTCCCTCTTCATGTAAACCTTGTAAAATAAGAGAGAATGGGGATAAGTATTGTGACATAATGTGTAATAACAGCCCATAATGCAATAAATATCGCTATAAAAGCATGATGCAAAAAGGACGTATCAGACGGCTCCTCGTCCGTCTGGTTGTCGCCTGACGACACCGGAGGCAGCATCCCTTCCATGAACCGGATATAATCGAGGTCTGGGCTCGATGCGGGTCTCATGGAAGACAAGCGGGATGATTCCGATGTTGACCTATCATCGGGCGCCAGATGATAACCCACAAGTATATGGGAGCAATGGCAGCCTCTTTCGATAAGTAAGAGTCTCGAACCCAACGAGGAGCTAAAGGTAGAACACATATTCCCTCAAATTCTATTGACCACCGATACAACTCTACGCACGCTTTACGTTCGCTTTACCTAGAACAAGTATGAAACTAGAAGTACTTTGTAGGTGATATTGGATAGGTTTGCCAGATAATAAAGAGCGCTTAAATAAAAACTAGGGGCTGTTTAGATAAAGACACAATAAAGTTAGTATGGCGAGTGTGGAAAAGTGGTGGTAGAAGTTGTGAAATTGTCCCTAAGCAATTGACTACTTTACTAGACCGATAGCAAGTTTTATGTGCGAGAGGCCACAACTAGCTTGTCATATCTGACTTGGAATTCTATGCACTTATGATTGAAACTATTAGCAAGCATCCGCAACTACTAACATTCATTAAGGTAAAACTCAACCATAGCATTAAGATATATTCATCCCCCTTCAATCCCATATGCATCAATTTCTATGCTAGATTGAAGCTTCTGTCACTCTTTCCCTCCAATACATAGTCCTATCAACATACAACTAACCCTACGGTGTGATCCACGCGCGTGCTCATATGATGGGCACCAAAGGACAACAACATAACCACAAGCAAATTAAACCAATCATAGCAATTCACCAATTACCGATAGGACAATGAAAATCTACTCAGACATCATAGGTTGGCAACACATCATTGGATAATAATATTAAGGATAAAGCACCATGTTCAAGTAGAGGGTACAGCGGGTTGCGGGAGAGTGGACCGCTGTGGATAGATGTGGGAAGGTTATGAAGATGTTGGTGATGATGACAGAGGTGCTGGTGTAGATTGCGGTGACGATGATGGCCCCGGTGGTGTTTCGGCGCCACCGGAAGGGAGGGGGAGAGAGCCCCCCTCATTCTCCTTCTTCCTTGGCCTTCTCCCTAGGTGGGAGAATGGTTCTCCCTCTGGTCCTTGGTCTCCATGTCGGTGGAGGGGCGAGAGCCCCTCCGAGATTGGATATGTCTCTCTGTCTCTCTCTGTTTTTGCGCTCCTTGATTCTGCCCTTTCACCGTTTCTTAAATTCCCGAAGATCCATAACTCTGATTGGGCTGAAATTTGGACATGATTTTTATCCGGATATTGGCTTTCTTGCGGCGAAAGAAGGGTACCAACTGCCTTACGGAGTGTCCATGAGGGCCCAGGGCACACCTGACCCCCTGGGGCATGCCCCTCACCCTCGTGGGCGCCTCGGGCATCATCTCGAGTTGATTCCACTTCCCAAAATTCACATATATTCCAAAAAAAATCTCCATCAGTTTTTACCCTGTTTGGACTCCATTTGATATGGATTTTCTGTGAAACAAAAAATATGGATCAAACAGGAACTGGCACTGGGCACTGGATCAATATGTTAATCCCAAAAATAGTATAAAAAGTTGCCAAAAGTATGTAAAAGTTGTAGAATATTGGCATGGAACAATAAAAAATTATAGATACGACGGAGACGTATCAGCATCCCCAAGGTTAATTCCTGCTCGTCCTCGAGTAGGTGAATAATAAAAAAAGATAATTTTTGATGTGGAATGCTACCTAGCATAATCTTGATCATATAATCTAATCATGGCATGAATATTAAGACACGAGTGATTCAAAGCAACAGTCTATCATTTGACATTAAGACAATAATACATCAAGCATACTAATAAAGCAATCATGTATTTTCAAAACAACATGGCCAAAGAAAGTTATCCCTACAAAATCATATGGTCTGGCTATGCTCCATCTTCATCACACAAAATATTCAAAAGATGCACAACCCCGATGACAAGCCAAGCAATTTTTTCATACTTTTGACGTTCTCAAACCTTTTCAACTTTCACGCAATACATGAGCGTGAGCCATGGACATAGCACTATATATGGAATAGAATATGATGGTTGGAGGTTGTGTGGAGAAGACAAAAAGGAGAAAGTCTCACATCGACGCGGCTAATCAACGGGCTATGGAGATGCCCATCAATTGATGTCAATGTGAGGAGTAGGGATTGCCATGCAATGGATGCACTAAGAGCTACACGTGTATGAAAGATCAAACTGGAAACTAAGTGGGTGTGCATCCAACTTGCTTGCTCATGAAGACCTCGGGCATTTGAGGAAGCCCATCATTGGAATATACAAGCCAAGTTCTAAAATGAAAATTCCCACTAGTTTATGAAAGTGATAACTCAAGAGACTCTCTATATGAAGAACATGGTGCTACTCTGAAGCACAAGTGTGGTAAAAGGATAGTAACATTGCCCCTTCTCTCTTTTTCTCTCTTTTTTTGTTTTTTGATTTTTTGGTGGGCTTCTTTGTCCTCTTTTTTTATTTGGGCTTCTTTGTCCTCTTTTATTTTTTTAAAGTCCGGAGTCTCATCCCTACTTGTGGGGGAATCATAGTCTCCATCATCCTTTCCTCACTGCGGCAATGCTCTGATAATGATGATCATCACACTTTTTGTTTACTTACAACTCAATACTAAAACTATATGTCTAGAACAAAGTATGACTCTATATGAATGCCTCTGGCGGTGTACCGGGATGTGCAATGATCTAGCGTAGCAATGACATAAAAAAACGAACAAGTCATGAAAACACCATGCTAGCTATCTTACGATCATACAAAGCAATATGACAATGAATGCTCAAGTCATGTATATGATGATGATGGAAGTTGCATGGCAATATATCTCGGAATGGCTATGGAAATGCCATGATAGGTAGGTATGGTGGCTGTTTTGAGGAAGATAATAGGTAGGCATGGTGGCTATTTTGAGGAAGATATAAGGAGGTTTATGTGTGATAGAGCATATCGTATCACGGGGTTTGGATGCACCGAAGAAGTTTGCACCAACTCTCGAGGTGAGAAAGGGCAATGCACGGTACCGAAGAGGCTAGCAATGATGGAAGGGTGAGAGTGCGTATAATCCATGGACTCAACATTAGTCATAAAGAACTCACATACTTATTGCAAAAATCTATTAGTCATTGAAACAAAGTACTACACGCATGCTCCTAGCGGGATAGATTGGTAGGAAAAGACCATCGCTCGTCCCCGACCGCCACTCATAAGGAAGACAATCAATAAATACCTCATGCTCCATGACGGTGTCCTGGACTAGGGGGTACTCAACACGTCGTCTCCCGATCAGTTGGATTGGGCCGAGGACCCCCATGGCCGTATACTCATGGGCCAGTCCATGAGTATACTCATGGACAGCTGCCGCATACAAGGAAGAATCCACAAGACTTGGCGATCAAGACAAGGACTCCTCCCCCACCGGCGTATTAGGCTAGGACTCTTGTTATCCTAGGTCTCTGGTGCATTATATAAACCGGGGCCAGTCTAGTCGATAGACATATACAACAATCATACCATAGGCTAGCTTCTAGGGTTTAGCCTCTCCGATCTCGTGGTAGATCAACTCTTGTACTACCCATATCATCAATATTAATCAAGCAGGAGTAGGGTTTTACCTCCATCGAGAGGGCCCGAACCTGGGTAAACATTGTGTCCCTTGCATCCTGTTACCATTGATCCTAAGATGCATTGCTTGGGACCCCCTACCCGAGATCCGCCGGTTTTGACACCGACATTGGTGCTTTCATTGAGCTTTCCGCTGTGTGATCGGCGAAAGGATCAATGGCTCGACTGCAGGTCAACTGTGACGTCGGCTTCTTCGTCACCAGCTCGACTGGTCACCTTGGTTTGACCGGGGACCGCACCCTACATCCGACCTTCATGTTCGGAGGAACGCCTTCATCAACACCAACTCCGATCTCTATCAAGATCATGGAGGAGTCATCCATGGAGCTTGGGGTCTCAACGTCAACATTGCCCTCAGGCGACCGTGCTGTTTTTCTGGATGGCAAACCTGTATCCGCCGCCACCGCCTCCTCGAGTGTCGCTTAAACGATTACTTTGGTGGAATTATGCTAAATTAAGTCTACAACAACCCTGCAAAAATTTCGTTGAGTTCCAATGGAGGAATCTCCGGCAATCTCCGATATTCCGGAGCCCTGTTGAATCTGGACGAGAAGCCGGACGAGTTTAGGGCGTGGTATCCAGCATCTAGCTCGGACGAGTTTAGGATCCAACCGTTGATTTGCTGAGGAATTCCCATATCTACCACCTGCCAAAAATTCAGCTCGATCTGACCGTCCAAACTCCAGGAAACTTCCGATTAGTGCATCACTTTTTGGATCTGTTTTCTACGCGAGAACAAATCTGACCCGAATTCATCTTCTTTATGAACGGGATCTCGGACATTCCTTTTGAAGGAAGTTTTCGTATGGGGTGTTGTGTTTTATTCTCAAACACATCCCTGTAGTATTAAAAGTATTCTTGCAATACGAACTTCACCGTCGCGCCGGTGTAAAACCAGCCCGACAACATCACTCCACGGTGGCCGACCTGCGTTAGACACGCCGTCGCTTTGTTGAGCCGAGCTCAATTTCTTCAGATCATCATCTCGGCCAGCCGAACAATAGTTTGGTATCGCGAAGGATAAATCGTCACCAACATCGCCGCCCCACGGATTACACGGAGTGGGCACACCTGCATCGCCACACGGTCACTTCATCAAGCCGGCATCAACCACGTCACGACCTGCATCGCTGGACCAGGGGCTTCATCATCTCTTCATCAACCTACTCCGGAGACTTCGGCGTCGCTGGCTGACCAACTCCGTCACGTTAGCTGGACCGAGGGCTTTGCCTCGGCGAGCCAACCTTTGCCAGCATCGCCTTGCCATTGCTTTATCGCCCATCAGGCGATAGGTGTGCGGATCGAGTCCCAATTTTGGGAATCACCTTTCTTCGGATTGCTACAACAAATAAGCTAGGTGCTATTAATCCTAGTATTTTTTGCTTGTTAGGGTTCATTTTTCCCAATGAATTATTACTCTGGTTTGTTCATCATATGTACGCAGGTCTATCAAATGGTGGCTGCATTAACGACGGTCGCATGGTGGTTCGATCAGTTTCTGTACATAGTCCGGCGAACGCCGCATCCGGAACTCGAACCGACCTGTGAATTCAGTCCTTGCCATGCCTTTACCGCATCACGCCGCCGCCCTGCATCAACATTGACTTCGGCACCAGGGCATATTTCTTTTATTACTCACTTTGCATAAATTATTTGTTATGCAACGAATTTTTTATATTTATATTTTTATTATTATTACTATTATATCCAGTTTGCACTATTTTTTGTGCACAGGAAAATGATCCAGTCGGATTATATCCTTTGGCGTCACCTCGGCTAGACGTGGGGCTTCGTCAACACTTCATTACCCCATGCCGGGGACTTCGGCATCCCCCTGCCGTCCTGCATTGACCGTTCTATGTCACCACTTCAAAGTGCCGAGCTCTTTGCTCCGCCACCTCAGGACCGGCTTGGGGATGGAACCTTGTCCCGCATCAAGCTCGGACCGCGTCATCAATACCGAACACATTAACTAGCTAAGTTGTCTTCATGCTCAAAGTTTTAAATTTTTAACTTGTGTTCGGCTCGGCCAAGCATTATACTTTTTTGGAAAAAAGTTGCTTGTAAAAATTTCCTTGTCCAAACTTTGTTTGTGACGCGCAAATTCAAATACCTCGTTTACTTGGGGGCTTCCTTCATGAAGCTTTTTCCTCTTGCATATGATTATACTTGTACGACTTCGTTCCTTGTTCGTGTATTACGCCACAATATGCACCATATTGACTTAAGTGATTTGCAAGCTGGGTTGCCTGGCTCCTGTGCTTACCCCTACGTTCCCGATTGTCCGGCTAGGGAGTAAAGGGAGCACCTCTGCGATTGTCACGATCAGGTCAACTGAGCCGGACCTCAGACTGGGTGAAGCCGAAAGCTATCGCTCTTATTCTTTTCAATCATGGCAGGCACACAACGGAACACATGAGTACAAAAAATCTATTGCACAAGTCTCATAATAACAATGAGCAACGAAGAAAGGTATCGGTGGGGATACTATATTCTTCGAAGATGCTTCTTACTCTTCGCAGTAATATAGCATAAGTTCCCTGAGCACGCTTTGTCTGTTACAGCCTTATGGCCTGATTGCCTGGTTATTGGAAACACCGTCGATATTCTCGACAGATGGAGTACATAACACTTTTCGGTCCTTGATCGAAGAGGGAGAAGCCGACGGTTGGTTAAGACGCGTTTAAAGTTTGGTTGAACATAGATCTGATAAAAGTACTTCGGTACATGCAATCATTCTTTTACCCAAGTCACTTGGGGGCTCTTAAATTTAAATGAGCCATTTTATGATAAGTGTTTTTATTCTTAGTCGTTGCAAAGTTTTTATTATTATATATCACTCCTTTTATCGACACAAGTGTGCGGTCACTAGCCGGGGAGCCTAATTTCTCTCTCAAAGCCGCTAGAGTTTAGTTTGCTAAACTGGCCTAGTAAGAAGTACTCCGCCTTCGGGATAGGAGGTTGAAGCAGTAGGCTGACCCGCTTGAAGTTTTGAGATAGGATGTGTCATGTTAAAGCACGGCAGAAGCACATTTTTTTTCTAAAGTCCAATTTTCATATTGGCACCGAACACTTGATCTAGTTCGGACATTAACCATTTGAATAAGTTTTTTGGCTTTTCGAGCCCATGGCACTATTAAACTATTTGTGTGTTTTCAGCACAAGTCTCACAGTGCAATGCCGGACACCTTTAGAGATTCGGCAAAAACATTCTCGGATATTGCTATATATGCATCGGTTTCGAATTGTGTCTTCGGTCAATAGTTGGGTTGTCCGGCTCCTGCGCTTGCCTCCTATGTTCTGCTTTGTTCGGCTAGGTGTGCAAAGGGAGAACCACTGCGATTGTGCTTCCAACTCACATGGTTAAGCACCTTAATGGAGAAAGCCGAAAACTGACTCTCACAATAAGCGTAAACTGGTCAGCGATCCGATGACGGTGTTAAACGACGGGCCATTCCTAACAATGGCCGAAGTGTTTACGGCTTGACCTCGACTGTCGCCGAACACTATCGGGGGCTATTAACTGGCCTCCCAAACGGAATCCTCGATATTTTGCTCTTACATTGGAGCTGAGGTTTCATGATCATGCTTAGCATGACAACCCAAAGAAAGGAACCGATAGCGGGACTATTTTCTTTGGAAGACATTTCTTCTGTTAAACAGTAATATAACATGTCTCTCCACGTACCTTTGTTTATAAAACCGTATGGCCAGATTGCCTTGGTTGTTGTAAATCTTTTCCCTCATAAAGGCTTTATAAAGTAGGACAAACACTCCTCGGCTATTGGCCGAGGAGGTGGAAGCTGATGGTCGGTCAACAAAGTTTTGTACAATACGGATCCGAGCATTAATGACGTAAAGTACTTGGATACATCGAGTCATTACACATAATTTGTGATTTTACTATGGATATCGATCCTAAATTCGGCCTCCCGTGCCCACATTAAGGCTCGGGGGCTACTGGGCTTCGGGCTTATTATTTACAAATATTAAAGGGGCACATCGATCCCCTGATCTGGTGTTGCCACCCGACCAGTGTTTCGGGGGCTACTGCATTCTTGTCCAATGCAGAAAATTTTAAGTGTAATACAGTCTCCGAGGAGATTTTGATCCTCGGGTTGGTCGGCCGCACCCAACCTGAGTCTTGAGGACTGAGCACGCCACTTTTTGTGTCCTGAAGTATTCTGCCGAGCTAGGACTTGATCCTCAGACCGATTTTGCAAATCAACCTGAGTCTCAGCGGCTACAGGGATCAGCGGTCTTATGTCATCCTTCATGGGCATCTCGGGTTTTAGACCGATACCCACCTTGAGGGCTACTGGCTATGTATCTCGGCAGAGAATAAATTGCATTAATCTAAAATATTGAGAAAAACCGGCCCACATTCGGGTTGGTGCACCACCTCGGAAGTAGTCCGGCATAAAGCTCGGGCACTAGTGGCTGGCTCCATAGAGGGCATTTCCGGCATTAAGCTCGGCTAAACTCCTTCAAAATTCTTTGAACCAAGGTGATTTACGACACCTCGGATACAGTCCGGCATTGGAGCTCGGATACATAGTCCGGCATTGGAGCTCGGATACAGTCCGGCGTTTGAGCCCGGATACATAGTCCGGCATTGGAGCTCGGATACATTCTGGCGTTAGAGCTGGGAAGCGGTCCAGCGTTGGTGCTCGGCAGCAAAAGATACTTCAAATGTAGTCCGGCATTGGAGCTCGGACGCAAGAGGACGCTGCCGCCCGGGAACAACTTCAAACCCGAAGTGTGGCATAAAAATAACAAGGCATTGATAAAGGTCGGAAACTTAAAGGGGCTCCTCGGATACCCGACGTGCAAACTCGTCGAATGCTTTTCGGCAATCCTCAAGATAGAAGATGAGAAGATTTGTTGAACCAGTTTTCAAGACCGGCAACCGAAGATGAAGAACAGTTCGGAAGAATCGAGGAGCGTTCCTAACTTGAAGACCGGTTCAGGGGGCTACTGACGGTGTCCTGGACTAGGGGGTACTCAACACGTCGTCTCCCGATCAGTTGGATTGGGCCGAGGACCCCCATGGCCGTATACTCATGGGCCAGTCCGGACAGTTGCCGCATACAAGGAAGAATCCACAAGACTTGGCGATCAAGACAAGGACTCCTCTCCCACCGGCGTATTCGGCTAGGACTCTTGTTATCCTAGGTCTCTGGTGCATTATATAAACCGGGGCCAGGCTAGTCGATAGACATATACACCAATCATACCATAGGCTAGCTTCTAGGGTTTAGCCTCTCTGGTCTCGTGGTAGATCAACTCTTGTACTACCCATATCATCAATATTAATCAAGCAGGAGTAGGGTTTTACCTCCATCGAGAGGGCCCGAACCTGGGTAAACATTGTGTCCCTTGCCTCCTGTTACCATTGATCCTAAGACGCACTGCTTGGGACCCCCTACCCGAGATCCGCCGGTTTTGACACCGACACTCCAACTTCATTACATAACGGTTCACCATACGTGCATGCTACGAGAATCTCAATCTTCAACACAAGTTTTTCTACAATCCTCAACTACCCACTAGCATGACTCTAATATCACCATGTTTATATCGCAAAACTATTGCACGGAATCAAACATATCATATTCAGTGATCTACAACTTTTATGTAGGATTTTATGACTAACCATGTGAATGACCAGTTCCTGTCAACTCTCTAAAAAGATATAAGTGATACAAGAGAGTTTAATTAGTTCTAAAAAAGATATGCCCACGCTCTAAAAAATATAAGTGAAGCAAAAGAGCATTCTACAAATGGCGGTTTTCTATGTGTAGGGAAACAGGCAGTCCAAGTATAAAATGATATAAGTGAAGCACATGAAGCATTCTATAAAGCCATACTCAAAAGATATAAGTGAAGTGCAAAGACCATTCTATAAATCAACCATAGACTATCTCATACCAGCATGGTGCATCAAATAAAAGTGAAAACTAAATGCAAAAGACGCTCCAAGATTTGCACATATCACATGAATGAAACGAAACCGAAAACATACTGATACTTGTTGAAGAAAGATGGGATGCCTTCCGGGCTATCCCCAAGCTTAGACGCTTGAGTCTCCTTGAATATTTAATTGGGGTGCCTTCGGCATCCCCAAGCTTGAGCTCTTGCCTCTCCTCCTTCTCCTCACATCGAGACCTCCTCGATCTTTGATCACTTCATCCATGCAAAACTCAACAGAAAGTTCGGTAAGATCCATTAGTATAATAAAGCAAATAACTACTCTAAGTACTGTTGCAAACCAATTCAAATTTTGTTTTTGCATTGTAGCTACTGTAATATAACTTTTCCATGGCTTAATCCACTAATAGAAATTGATAGTTTCATAAAAACAAGCAAACTATGCATCAAAAACAGAATCTGTCTTAAACAGGATAGTCTGTAGTAATCTGAACATTCACCATACCTCTGATACTCCAAAAGTTCTGAAAACATTAGGAAAAATAAAAAAATTGTATAGAAATACATTGCAAAAAGTTTCAGAACCGTTTGACGTTTTAGTCAAAAATGTAAAATCGAGCACTAAAGCCAAAGTTTCTGTTTTGCACCGCACAAACCAACAGGAAATGTAAACATCCTAAAGGCGAATCTTGGCACATTATTTTTATGATCCAATGGATTTGTACTTTATAAAAGCATTCAGCAGAAATAAATGGATCTCTAAAATTTCCAGGTTGTCTCCCTGGTAGCTCTTTCTTTAAAGCCATTAAGCTAGGCATATAGCGCTCAAGTAATGGATCCACCCGGATCCCAAGGTATATCAAAGCCAATTTTAATTAACAATGATTTGTGATTTATTAGTGAGCACAAAGTAACATATATCATGCAATAACGAAGTCTAACTCTCTTCCTATGCATCGGCATGTCATAAAAGAACAATCCATGCACACATAGTAAAGGCCAATGCATAGTATGAATAGTTTCTTGCAATTTTATCATATTGGAAACATGGAGAGGCGGAGATGTAGTTCCTCTCTCATAATAATTGCAAGTAGCAGCAGCAAGCACATGCATATTATATTCATCAAATCATCGTGTGTAGTAGTAAAACACAACCCATCAATATAATTCTAAATAAGGGCAAACTTCTCCAATATAGTGTGGTCGGGAGAATTCAAAAAGATAATAGGACTATCATGCGTGGGTGCAATAGAAAAAATTTCATGTTTAACATAAGGAACTATAGCAAGTTCATCTCCATAAGCATAATTCATTTTGGCATCTTGGCCACAAGCATAGCAAGCATCATCAAAAAGGGATATTTCAAAAGAATCAATGAGATCATAACAATCATCATAGCATTCATCCTTCGGTAAGCACGAAGGGACATTAACTAATGTATGAGTTGGAGAGTTACTCTCATTAGAAGGTGGGCACGGGTAGCTAATCCGATCTTCCTCCTTTTGTTCTTCGCTCTCCTCATCATCTTTTTCATCCAATGAGCTCACAGTTTCATCAATTTCTTCTTCCATAGACTCCTGCAAAATATTAGTCTCTTCTTGGACAGCGAAGGAGTCCTCAATATATGGTTTAACATAGGCATTAGAAGCATAATTATCATAACAATATTTAAGTATGGCAAAATTTTCAGATTTGTAAAGAGTAGCATCATACTTTTCAATCAAACAAGCAATTTCATAAGCACCCTTAAAAGCAACAAATTCTTTAGTTTGTTGAACATCATAGTAATTATAAACACCTTTAGCATACGAAGATACGATTCCATTATCACTAAACTAACATTGGTAGGGAAGGTGTTTCTTAAGGTCTTCAGAACAACAAGTAAAATCATATATTTCACATAAATTCCAAGCATAGCATTGCAAACGATGAATTTGATCCAGTAAAAGTTTCCCTTTTTCAGATATACGGTGTCGCACATAACAAGCATGCTCATCTAAAGATTTGCCCTCAACTAAGCTAGTTGGGGTTTCAGCCCGAGCACAAAGGGATCGAAGATAATCCAAGTAAAAAGCTTTAGGAGTGTGATAGATTTTGAGTGGTTCTTCAACCATTGGTTACTAATTTTTTTGGTATTTTCCGTGTCCTACCATAACTAAAGGTAGAAAACAAGAGCACAAAATAAAAACTACGTAGTGATAAAGCAGACCAGCACACACGAGAATATTCACCCCACGCTATAATTCCCCGGTGACGGTGCCACAAAAAGGTCTTGATAACCCACAAGTATAGGGGATCAATTGTAGCCTCTTTCAATAACTAAGTGTCGAACCCAACGAGGAGCTAAAGGTAGAACAAATATTTCCTCAAGTTCTATCGACCACCGATACAACTCTACGCACGCTTAACGTTCTCTTTACCTAGAACAAGTATGAGACTAGAAGTACTTTGTAGGTGTTGTTGGATAGGTTTGCAAGATAATAAAGAGTGCGCAGATAAAAACTAGGGGCTGTTTATATAAAGACACAATAAAGTTAGTATAGCGAGTGTGGAAAAGTGGTGGTAGGAGTTGTGAAATTGTCCCTAAGCAATTGACTACTTTACTAGACGGATAGCAAGTTTTATGTGGGAGAGGCCACTGCTAGCATGTCATCCCTGACTTGGAATTCTATGCACTTATGATTGGAACTATTAGCAAGCATCCACAACTACTAACGTTCACTAAGGTAAAACCCAACCATAGCATTAAGATATATTGGTCCCCCTTCAATCCCGTATCCGTCAATTTCTATGCTAGGTTGAAGCCTCTATCACTCTTGCCCTCCAATACATAGTCCTATCAACATACAACTAACCCTATGGTGTGATCCAAGCGCGCGCTCATATGATGGGCACCAAAAGACAGCAACATAACCAAAAGCAAATTAAACCAATCATAGCAATTCACCAATTACCGATAGGACAACAAAAATCTACTCCGACATCATAGGATGGCAACACATCATTGGATAATAATATGAAGCATAAAGCACCATGTTAAAGTATAGGGTACAACGGGTTGCGGTAGAGTGGACCGCTATAAATAGATGGGGGAAGGTGATGAAGATGTTGGTGAAGATGAAGGAGCTGTTAGTGTAGATTGCGGTGACGATGATGGCCCCGGCGGCGTTCGGGCGCCACCTAAAGTGAGGGGGAGAGAGCCCCCTCCTTCTCCTTCTTCCTTGGTCTTCTCCCTAGGTGGGAGAAGGATTATCCCTTTGGTCCTTGGTCTCCATGGTGGTGGAGGGGGAGAGCCCCTCGGAGATTGGATCTGTCTCTTTGTCTCAATCTGTTTCTGCGCTCCTTGATTCTGCCCTTTCACCGTTTCTTAAATTCTCGGAGATCCGTAACTCCGATTGGGCTGAAATTAGGACACTATTTTTATCCGGATTTGGCTTTATTGCGGCGAAAGAAGGGCACCAACCGCCTTACGGAGTGGCCACGAGGGCCCAGGGTGCGCCTGACCCACTGGGGCGCCCCCTCACCCTCGTGGCCCCCTCGAGCATTGTCTTGCGTTGATTCCACTTCCCAAAATTCACATATATTCCAAAAAAAACTCCGTTAGTTTTTATCCCATTTGGACTCCGTTTGATATGGATTTTCCGCGAAACAAAAACATGCAACAAACAAGAACTGGCACTGGGCAATGGATCAATATGTTAGTCCCAAAAATAGTATAAAAAGTTGCCAAAAGTATGTAAAAGTTGTAGAATATTGGCATGGAACAATCAAAAATTATAGATATGATGGAGACGTATCACCAGACTGCTGGCCGAACTGTCATCCTCACTATCGCTCGACATGGCTGCAGAGTATGTGCGAGTGTGTAGCGCGGCCTGCCGGGGACGATGAAGATGGTGGACACTTAAGCGGGGTATGCAGACAAGAGGAACTGTCAATTGAAGTGGGGATTGAAGCGGGGGTTGATGCATTATCTAACCGTTGATATAATCAACCACAATTATTTGTACCCAGTCGCTCCAAATTCCCGGGGATCCGCAGGACTCCTATTGGCTATTTGGCTGGTTTCCTTTTTCAGGACAAAAACAAGGAACGAGTTTTGGGATTATGTACCGGTACCGGTATGAACGGAGTAGGACAGTTGGCAAGCAATACGTTGAGCTCTTCTTATTGATAATAAAGCCAGTAATAATCAAACTAGAAAGGAAACGAAAAAAGACAAAGAAAAATATTTGCGCGAATCTTCGTGTAACATCAATGAAATATATAGGACCTAGATGTGCATTACTTAGAGCACATCTAGATGTGCTTTAGCAATATTATCAAACAAAACCCCTAATCATCATTGCAAACAGCGCATAGAACATGGCTAATGCGACAACCACAACTACACATGCTAGTTCCTTCTTGTCTCTTGCTTTCATCTCTTGCCTGTGATTGATTCTTTCTTTCTTCATTGTACTGATTGTACATTCCAGATCAGCCAGTTTCTTCTTCAGCATTACGTTATCTTCTGTGAGATTGGTGTTAACACCCCGAGCCCTACCATGCCATTCTTCATCCAGCCAGTTAACAAAGGCACAAGCCTCATATACCTGCCAATGTTAAATAGTTTTCTGGATGAGAGGTGGCATTAACTGAAGTAAAATGATGAACTTAATTAGCACTAACCTCTAAGGGGCAACTGAGTAACCGCCTGCCAATGTCGAATCCCTCCGTGCATACCCGTCGAGTGGGAGTGTGCCCGTGCACACAACTCAGCTTTTGGTACTTCTCGGTGGCGCAAAACTCGGAGTCGACCTCGTGTTGTGGGAGTCTGGAGTCATGCTCTGGATCC
>NC_041391.1:80734743-80766675 GCF_002162155.2 Triticum dicoccoides
CTTTGGACATGCTAAAAAAGATCGGGATAATTTGGAACCTGACAGGACGATTCGGATCCATAGTACACCTGCCTTTTGATGACCTTAGGCAAGTGCTCGGCGGTGACCGCTGTCGTGGAGGCGATACGAGCAGGAGCAGCCGCACGAAAACCATCAGCACCACTCGCCCGCATTCCCCCAATGTCAATGCCACGAGAGGGAATTTGGAGGCTATGTAGGGCTTTGGGGGAAATGGGGAAACTGTGGAGATAAGCTAACGGTCGGGAACTACTAATGGCACTATATAAATGTTGTATATGGCACACTATTTGTACATGTCGTTTGTGTTAGGTATTACAACGTCATACACAATTTCCGCACCAAACCGTGTGAGAAGACAACGTAGGTTTGACACGGTTGCCATTACATAACCGTATGTAATGTACTACCCTATCTATATAATTGAGTTACGGTGAGATACCGTGTAAACCACAGCTCCGTGGATATCCATAAAAAAACAGCTGCTCTGCATATAGAGATGGTGGCGGCAGCCTAGGCAGCGCCTACCGGAGAAGAGGTCAATCCTCGGTCGGTGGGCGGTGGCGGCGTCATAGGAGGTCAATCCTCGTTCAGCGGCGGGAGATAGGAGGAGATCAACCATCGAGGTCGGCGGTGGCGTGATTCGAGCACATCCATCGCGGTCGATGGCGAGATAATGGAGGTCAAACTTCAGGCGGCAGCCACACTAAGCTTTGCTCCTCGACCCTGCTGTCTCGGCGTGTCGCCGCATCGCGCTTGTCTATCTGCTGGGTGGAGGTTGCCGCACGGCTAATTAATTAAGGTATTCTTTTCGTGAGTGGCTAAATTTAGGTATTCAATTCCTAAGTGTCATGTTGTACTAGTACTCTGCGTGTAAATTGACTGGCCATTAATTCTTGTCATAGCACGTCTGGATAACAACATGGAGCGCCCTCAGTAATTATTTAAATAAAACCTTGTGATTTATGCACGCATCTTTGGACAGTAGTTAATCTGTGTATTAATGTTGTTCTTTGGTTTTTAATTACCATTCGTGCTACAGATGGAACAATCTCGAGGGATGAAGAATTGGAAAACCGCAGATTTTATCAGTGGCATTACAGAGTTCATGAATTTGGCTGAAATTACAAAGAGGAGAATTGGTGATACGGATTACCTCCTGTGTCCATGTACTGATTGTGCCAATACAGAGTCACATGAAGTTGCAGATGTCTAGATGCACTTAGTCTCTAGGGGTTTCATGGATGAATATACACGTTGGACTAGGCACGATGAAGAGGAGGTCATGGATGAAGATACCCAGGGCAGCGAGATGCCAAACCCTGATCAGTGTCACATGGATGTTGAATCTAACATCAGGGCAGAGGCGTCAAGCTACCAATGGAATACCGGAAAGCCGAAACGCCCACTGGAAAATCAAGACGTCGACGCAGATGACGACGATCTTGATATGCCCGATTTTGCGGCTATTATTGCAGACTTCGAGGGCCCAGATAAGCATATGTTTGGGTACAAGGATCTGCCAACCATTGATGTGGACTCCAAGAAAGAATTGTATCTAGCTTGCAAAAAGAAATATTCCAGGTTGAGTGCCACCCTGGCGCTTCTTAGATTTAAAGCAGCAAACGGTCTATCAAACAAGGGCTTCACAGAGATGTTAGGTATTTTGCAAGAAGTTCTTCCGGAAGATAATGTGCTCCCCAGAAGCACGAATGAAGCGAAGAAAATTGTTTGCCCATTGGAACTTGAAGTACAGAAGATCCACGCTTGTGTGAGTGATTGTATATTGTACCATGGTGAGTACAAAGATTTTCGTGCATGTCCCACATGCAAGCATGCATGATACAAGCGCAGGAGAGCAAAGGACAAGTACAAATTGGATGACGAGATCAAGACAGGAGTCCCGTTCAAGGTTGTTTGGTACTTGCCTTTAATTCGAAGGTTGAGGCATTTGTTTGCAAACCCTAGAGAGGCAAAGAGGTTGCGGTGGCATCATGATGTGCGAAACGCGGATAGGTATATGAGGCACCCAAAAGATGGGGCTTAGTGGGAATTAATCGACAAAAAGTTTGAAAAATTTGCCAAGGATCCTAGGAGTATAAGTGTCGGGGAGTGTACTGATGGGATGAATCCTTTTGGCAATATGACCACCAATCAAAGCACATGGCCGGTGCTTCTGTGCATATATAACCTAGCTCCTTGGTTGTGTATGAAGAAAAAATACATTATGATGTCAATGATTATCCAAGGCCCAAAGCAACCTGGAAATGACATCAACATTTACTTTCAACTACTGGTAGAAGAACTGCTGACAGTGTGGATAGATGCGCCTGCTGTAAAATGTTATGATGCTTATAGAAAGGATATTTTCGATCTACATGCGATGCTGGTGCACACCATTCATGATATGCCGACATTAGGCAACACATCGGGGCAGAAAACAAGGGGAGAAGTAGGGAGTGTCACATGCATGGATAGGACAGCTAGCAGAAGACTTCCCAACTCGCACAAAACAGTGTATTTGTGTCATCGTAGGTTCTTACGGAAAAATCACCCATACCGAAAGATGAAAGATGAATTTGATGGTACCACAGAGGCAGTTGCAGCCCCAAGACCCTATGAAGGGAAGGTGGTCCACAACATGGCTAAAAAAATTAATGTTGTGCTTGGCAAGAACCACCCTTTGACGGTGAAACTAACACCCAAGGATCAAGTGTTGAAGAAGAAATTGGTGTTCTGGAAACTACCTTACTGGGAGATTTTACGTGTACGTCACTGCATTGATGTCATGCACGTAGAGAAGACGTATGTGAAAGCATCCTTGGTACTCTGCTCAAGATTAAAGGTAAAAGAAAGGATGGTGACGGTTCACGGCTCGAGATGCTTGTTGATCAATCACAACACAAGAGTGAAGTAGAAGATGATGACAAATTCATCAAAGCTCCCCAGAGTTACAACTTCAGTAGAAAAGAAGCAACACAGTTCTTCACCTATTTGTTGTAAGTTAAGACACCCTCTTCCTACGGTGCAAACATCAGAAGTCTCATGGATATGAGCTCAGGTAAAATGAAGTTGGGACACATGAAGTCACATGATTGCCACGTAATGCACAAATCCTCCCGGTGGCCATCATAAATCTGATGGACAAAGATATAAGAAACACACTCATTGACCTCGGTGATTTATTCAACCAACTATGGCAGAAAGTTGTAGATCCTCAAGAGTTGGATCATATGCAAGATGATATTGCAAGAATATTTTCCAACCTAGAGATGTTTTTCCCACCATCATTCCTTGATATCATGGTCCATCTCATGGTGCAGCTTGTCGACGAGATAAAGTATTGTGGTCCTGTGTTTCTTCACAACATGTATCCCTTCGAGCGGTTCATGGGAATACTGAAGCGCTTTTATCGAAACCAAAACCATCTAGAGGCAAGCATCCTACAAGGTTATACTGCGGAGGAGGTGGTTGAGTTTTACACTGAATACATGAAACAATGACCTATACGTTTTCCCCTCTCTCTCCATGTGGGAAGGCTGAAAGGTAAGTTGGTCCTTGCTGGCACGCAAATGGCTGCACCCGGAGAATTGGCAGAGAAAGCCCATTTGACGGTACTGCTTAACAACCCAGTTCTCATCACTTATGCCGAAGAACACTTGGCGGAGATACGCCACAGATTCTTACGAATGGTGCCTTCATCAGATGTGGAGATGAAGGAGCACACCAAGAACTACGTCGAATGGCTGAAGAATCGTTTGGCACAAGGATCCATCGATGACATTGCTATGTGGTTGGCACAAAAGCCATCACCTACGGTGCTGAGGTACCAAGCATATGACATAAATGGATACACATTCTACACTGAGGAATGTGATAAGAAGACCTCGTATCAGAACAGCTCTTTTGGAATAGAATGCATGACTGTAAATGAAGCTGATAAAAGGGTATACTATGGAACCATCAAAGAGATTTGGGAGCTTGACTATGTGAAAGTTAAGGTGGCATTATTCAGGTGCGCATGGATCCCTCTTGGTCAGTTAAGGATTGATGAGTACAGGAAGACCTGTGTTAACGTGACAACGATGGCATATCACGCGGACCCATTCATTCTAGCCAGCGATGCTACCCAGATTTTCTTTGTGGAAGACCCCTTGCATAAGAACGGACATTTAGCGATGCATGGGAAGAGAAGGATACCGAGTGTCGATGATGTTGCCAATCAGGACGAGTACGATCAATTTGATGAGTTGCCAGCCAAGGGATCACGCACAAGTGCAATAGAGAAGTGTAAAATCTTCAAAAACCCCAAGTTCATTCGGGTTCAACTTAATGATCCTAGTTCCCCCATGTACATGGGAATTAAGATCTAAGACTAGTCTTTATGCCTACCCTACAACTTAACTCGTTCAATTTAGAACTGTTGCATGTACTGAATTTGTGAGTTATGCCCGGTTTTCTGTTGACCTAAGAACCGTTAATATGTTGAACTTGATATGCTGTCGGCTCAGGCAATGAATATGTAATGTTTTTTGTTGTTATTATTATTATTATTATTATTATTATTATTGTTTATTATTATTATTATTATTATTATTATTATTATTGTTGTTGTTATTATATCATAGAGGTAGCACACTCAATCAATCTCACTATAGTATGTGTGAACAAAAATATGCAATCTGGTTTGCGAATAGAACACGGTTCGTTGATGAAAGCCGTGTGCCGACCAAACCCCGCCACCCCCGCCCATGACTTGAGTCATGCTTTTTGATTGGCCAGAACCCAAACCCCACGGATCGTATGTATGCACCGTTGGATGCTCCCAGATTGAATGACGATCCTCATCCCTTTCGACAGCACATGCAGTTCTGGTTGTAATTTCATTTTTATGCACAAGATGCACGTTAATCTCAAAAAATGTCTTAAATATAGCTAACAATACCTGAAATGCGCCAGAAAATCAAACCCGTGGTATAATGGTGATTGCGTACCGTGGAAATTTTTTGAGGCCAAAGGATGAAGTCACCGGCCACAGGAGTTTGAATTGACACGTCTCCTTTTGGAAAACCATGATCCTTCATGTGAGATGCTCCGGTTTGGAAGGAGCGGTCATCAAAACTTGTGCCAAACTTTACCAATTTTTTCCACGGGGTCGTGAGAGCACGCCACAGGCACACATCGATTTTGATGATGTCCGAACTCCCATCAGAATTTTCTATAATGAAAATACCAACTAGGCCTACGCCAGTGGCCGCACCTCGCAGCCGAAATGTTTGAAACTTCTCCCCGCTTCTTGAACAAACAGATGAAAACTCACAAAGCGACACACAAATGATCTGTACACCTTTGCTAGGCTGATAGTAAGGGGGTATCATAGCTAGTATCATGCATGCCAAGTAGGCAAATTTATTGAGCTGTCATAGAATTAATTAAATGAAGAAAGAGAGGGTTAAGTATCATATGATGAAATCGTATCATAATAAATGTTATGCTACTATGTGTCATGCATGACAATATAAATAAAGTACTACGTATGATACTAGCTACTCGATGATACTATGCATTAGAGCAAGTAAGTACACAGTAGAGTGAAACTTTGTGAGGATGTAAGGTGGGCCAACTATTGATAAACTAGTATGTATATAAAACTTATTATTGTATATACCCGCTAAGAGGTTGGCTGTATATGACATGTCAACTTCTTATAGCTGACCCTTGGCTGTATTATTAACCATGCTCTTAGTGAGGCAGCTAGTATATCATAGATGACTAGCTAGTATCAGACCAGCCATAGTGGGAGTAACTTCAGCAATAACACCGACTCCAACTCAGCAAACTTGCTTATGTGGCAATAAGTTAATGAGGAGAGAGATAGTTTCAGTAACTTAGCTAGTTACTGTAGCACCACACGTCCCAATGCAATATGAGTCTGTAACCTAAGAAATGAAGCTTTGCATGACACTAAACTTATGTTACTACCCACTATGAAGGTAGTAACATATATAGTCTAGGGATATGTGTATGTTACTAGTGTACTACTCTCCATTGTGGCTAGTCTCATACGCCCTCCTTTCCGGTTTAGGCTGGTAGTAATGGTATTATCATATATAAGCCATATCATGCATGCCAACTAGACTTTCTGGATGATGTGGCACACAAGAGAGGATGTGGTATCATATCATGATACCGTGTCATATTAATGTTGTACTACTACTTTGTGTGATTAGTAAGGCAACCTAAGATGTTAACTTATGATACTATGCATCACGGAAGTAGCTAGTATCCTAGCTACACTATCATATTTATGCATGATGCTACTAGTATATATGATACTCCCCATTACAACCAGCCTTATAGGGCTCAATTCAAAAATCTCACCAACCAAGGTAGATGGTGAGTGGTGGAATACCTTTTGTAGTCTGCAAAAACACCCAATTAATGCTTTTGTTTTCCTGAAAAAATTATGTTTTCCAATGTATTAATTGCAATACATGCATGCATATATAAAGTACATGCATTGGTCAACTATCTCTTAATACTTGCATGCAATGATTTAATGCACCTTGGAATCTGGACATGTGATGGGGAACAACCAAATTGAGCCTTATAAAATAGAATAACTAAAATTTTGAGATAAGCCTATAAACCGGAAAGGAGGGAGTATATATGCATGATACTAGTATATGATCGGCAATACCTCCGTAATGCGCGCATGCATACACTACAAAAATACACTTCCGTGATGATACGTGTTTGTCACAGTAGGTCGCGTTTTTTGTCATGCATGTACATCCATGATGATTTTATGACAGAATCAAGATAGTCATACCTGTGCTGTCATAGAAGTGTTCCATGACATTACCAAAATTATCATCACAAAAGTGTCCACTTCCATGACGATAAATCACGCATCACAGAAGTGCTTTCGTCAAGGGTGACCGACACGTGGCATCCACCGTAACGAAACACCGTTAGGCTATCGGGTCAGGTTTTGGACCCGATAAGCCATTAACAGCCCCGACCAATGGGAAATTTCCACATGTAAAATTCTTATTGGCCGGACGAAACACATGTCAGCTCATTAGTGGGTCAGATAGGCGCCTATGATATGTCGACATGTGCCACGGCCCACCACTGGCCCATTTAGCTTACAAAGCCGACCTGTTTGACTTGGTCAAAAGATAACGGGCTGGCCCATGAAAAGCCTGTTAATGGTCTCTTTGCAAATAGCCCATTTTACGGCCCGGTAACTCACGGCCCGTTAGGCCCTAAAGGAAATCGTCCCAACAACCTCATGTGGGCTGTCGAATATAACACCAGCCCATTTCATTGTCAGCCAATGTATGGCCCACGACGTCTTTCGGCCCATATGAGGCCTTCGTATCTTTCGACCCTTTACAGGCCCACGGTGACTCTAGCCCATAATGAACAGTAATTTTCTTTGTGACCGTTAACGACCCGTGATTTACATGGGCCGTTTCTAGCCCATGTTAGCTGACGGCCCATACGTTCTTGGGCTCCTTTTCAGCCCTCGATTACTTCCGGCCCGTTACTGGCATGTTCCCCTAATGGGCCAAATTCGGCCCATGGCAAGAGTCGGCTCGTTACTAGCCTGTTCCCCTAACGGGCCAAATTCTTCCCATGGCAAGAGTCGGGCCGTTTCTAGCCTATTAACCCATTGCGCCATTTCCAGCCCGTCCTATATTCTGGCCCATTAATGACTCGTTATGCCTGTGACAGAACTAAGCCGTTGCTGTCCTACAGCCTGTTAATGGCCCTTTACCGTGCCGGGCTGATACCAATTACGCCCGCTTACGGCCCATGTAGACCCATTTATCTGATGGCTCGAGGCCCATCGATTCTACGACCCTGTTGGAGGCCCATTTATCGATGGCCCGTAGGAGACCCATGGATCCTACGACCCGTAGGAGACCCATGAATTCTACGGCCCGTATATGGCCCATGGTTGTTGCGACCACTAGCAAATCAGGGGAAAAGAAGACTAGGAAATAAATAAGGCCGAAACTAACGCTAGGCTATTAAGGCGATTGCACAGATTACATCCACTCGGCATCAAAGATCGCCACCAATGCAAATATAGGGAACATGTAGGACCTTGAAGTATGTCTATAGGGGGGGTGATTAGACTACTTGACCAATTAAAAACTTAACCTTTTCCCAATTTTAATCTTTGGCAGATTTTAGCCATCTTAGCACAAGTCAAGCAATCTTCACACAATTCAAGCAAGCATGCAAAGAGTATATGAGCAGCGGAAATTAAAGCATGCAACTTGCAAGAATGTAAGGGGAAGGGTTTGGAGATTTCAAACGCAATTTGGAGACACGGTGATTTTGAGCCGTGGTTCTGATAGGTGGTGCTATCGTACATCCACGTTGATGGAGACTTCAACCCACGAAGGGTAACAGCTGCGCGAGTCCACGGAGGGCTCCACCCAAGAAGGGTCCACGAAGAAGCAACCTTGTCTATCCCACCATGGCCGTCGCCACGAAGGACTTGCCTCACTAGCGGTAGATCTTCACGAAGTAGGCGATCTCCTTGCCCTTACAAACTCCTTGGTTCAACTCCACAATCTTGTCGGAGGCTCCCAAGTGACACCTAGCCAATCTAGGAGACACCACTCTCCAAGAAGTAACAAATGGTGTGTTGATGATGAACTCCTTGCTCTTGTGCTTCAAATGATAGTCTCCCCAACACTCAACTCTCTCTCACAGGATTTGGATCTGGTGGAAAGAAGATTTGAGTGGAAAGCAACTTGGGGAAGGCTAGAGATCAAGATTCATATGGTAGGAATGGAATATCTTGGCCTCAACACATGAGTAGGTAGTTCTCTCAGAAATGGTAAGTTGGAAGTGTAGGTTTGTTCTGATGGCTCTCTCCACGAATGAAGAAGAGGTGGAGGGGTATATATAGCCTCCACACAAAATCTAACCGTTACAGAAAATTTACCAATCTCGGTGGGATCGAATCATCAAACTCGGTCAGACCGATTCAGTAAACCTAGTGACCGTTAGTGATTTCGGTGGGACCGACATGCAACTCGGTAGGACCGATATGGTTCGGGTTAGGGCATAACGTAATCTCGGTGAGACCGATTACACAAACTCAGTGAGACCGATTTTGGTAATTAGCTAACCAGAGAGTTGGTCAGGTAAACTCGATGGGACCGATTCACTGTTTTCGTTGAGACCGAAATGATATGAAAGGGAAATAGAGAGTTTACATTGCAATCTCGGTGGGACCGATCGCTCACTTCGGTTAGACCGAAACGTTATGAAGGGAAACAAAGAGATTACAATCCCATCTCGGTGAGACCAAGATTCCTATCAGTGAGACTGATTTGCTTAGGGTTTGTGGCAGTGGCTATGACATCTGAACTCGGTGGCGCCGGATAGAAAGAATCGGTGGGTCCGAGTTTGACTTTAGGTTTGGGTCATATGTGGATATGAGAAAGTAGTTGAGGGTTTTGGAGCATATCACTAAGCACTTTGGAGCAAGAAACTCATTAAGAACCAGCTCATCCCTCCTTGATAGTATTGGCTTTTCCTATAGACTCAATGTGATCTTGGATCACTAAAATATAAAATGTAGAGTCTTGAGATTTTGAGCTTGAGCCAATCCTTTTGTCCTTAGTATTTTGAGGGATCCACTTTCCTCATCCATGCCATGCCATTCATTGAGCTTTCTTGAAATATTTGTCTTGGAATAGTATTAGCTCAATGAGCTATATGTTGTTATGAATTACCAAAACCACCTAGGGATAGTTGCACTTTCAATCTCCCCCCTTTTGATAATTGATGAGAACATACAGATCAAAGCTTCGACAAATGATAATAAGATTGAAAAACATCGTCGCTTTGAGAAGTATGTGATAAGCAAGAGCTCCCCCAAAATGTGTGCCTAGTTTAAGATTTGCTTTGGACTGCAAATGCACAGGGAATTAGGCTCATGGGTTACTTTTCCATGTCACATACATCTTGGTGGAGCGCTCAAAATAATAAAGATTGAATACATGCACTCATCCCCAAGCAAAGTGAATGATCATATAAAGATAAATAAGAAATATCATGTAACAAGCATAAGTTTAGCTTATGATCAAACACATGATCATCAATGTCTCACAGATAATAGCATAGTATCTCAAGCAAGCAAAAGCAAAAAAAGTTCAACCACGAAGACAAGAGAGAACAAAAGCAAACTCTCTCTTTCGAAGCCTATGATCTATACATTTTTCTCCCCCTTTAGAAACAAGTTACCAAAAAGTTCATAGAAAACGCATAGTACTATTTTGTCTCTCAGGCTTGGTCTTCCGTTGGTGGTGTAGATATGGGTCCTTGGACGAAGAATTCAGTTGATGTGGATGGAGCTGAAGGAGTTGGTGCTGGAGCTGGTTGCACTGGAGCTGTAGCTGGTGTAAATGAAGTGGCTCTGGTGTCTGTCACAGGCTCTGCAGCTGATCTCCGAGCTCGAGGCACTCTGGCAAATGCATATGTAGTTGTTCTGCCCTTCCTCTCCTGCATGTCATCCTGTAGCTGCTCCACAACTGACTGAATCTCAGTTACTTTCACATCTAAATCATAGAATTTTTGTTCCATGATTCTTTCCAGGCTCTCCTGGTTTTGATTTAGGGTGGCCAACCCCTTCTCAATCCTCAGAGTTGATGCTATCAAGTAACCAAGCTGGTCCTGCTTGCTCTACAAAAAGTACTCATATGCCTCCTCTAGAGTTGGTATCTTGGCAGCCTTCTCCTTCTTTGCCTTCTCCTTCTTCTCTTGAGCTTGCACTGATGATGGTTCATTCTCATTCATGACAACTTGATTTTCCTCAAAATCTGGATAGAGAACAAAGTGTTCCTTATCCAATAGGTATTTGACTGTGCCCATCTTTGAGTTAATCACCTCCTGGATTTGTGGGGCATACCCACAACTTCTTTTCTGGTCTGCTGTTGTCCTCTTGATAGTCTCAACTGTGAGGCTCATGACCTTGAATTTCTGTGGCACATCAAAAATGCGAAGCAAATTGATTGCATGCCCTCTGATCATGTTGGGCAAAAGAGTGTGCCTTAGGATCCAGTTGGTTGTTGGCAGTCCTGACAGAAGAAAATGGACAGATCCAAACTTGAAAGTCTCAAGTGCCTTGTCTAGGATCTCCTTGTACATGTGGGACATGGAATTGTGATCCTTCTTCTTCTTTGAGTAGACATCCAAGTCATCTTGTTTCTCCTCTGGGGCATTTATCAAATTGGCCCATTCCTCAATAGTTGATTGGGACCTTGTACCTTCAGACATCCAGACAATTCTGCCATCAAGATAAAAGTGAGCTGTGGAGTAGAATTGCATCACAAGCTCATCATTCCAGTTTGTGAACTTCTGTCCAACAAACTCATCATCTCCACAAGCCTTAAAGCTGTCAAAAACTACTCGGGTAGTGATCCTCATTTTCCTTCATGTATTTCCAATCTACCCACCTCATGTCACAAACTATGGGCTTCTTGTCCAACAGCATAGTGTCATAAAAGTCCCGTTGTTCCTTGGTGTGGAACCTGTAATCAACAACAGTTCTTCTTCTGATTGCATAGGGATCAGACAATCTCAACTGCCTGAGCCCTGCATCCTTCCTCGGCCTCATATTCTCAGCCACTGGATGAGCATCGTTATGGTCTGGAATCTTGGGTTTGAGCTTTCTCAGGACTTGTGCTTCATCATCTTCCTCAGTAGCAACTTCAGGCACTGGGGCCTTGTTCTTCTCAGCAGCTGGTATGCTCCTGGTATTCCTCTTAGGTGCAGACTTGGCCTTGGGTACTTCTTTGGGCTTAGATGATGCAACCCCTGACCTTATAGCATCACCCATCAGCTTTTGTGCCTTGGGTGCTGGTGCAGCAACCTCTTCTTCCTCCTCCTCTTCCATCATGGAAGGTTGTCCAACAACTCTGGCCATGGTCTTTCTGACCCTTTCCTTCCCCTTCTTTCCTTCTGCAGCTGGCTCTTTGGGATCAAGTTTCTCAGGTTCTTGTGTTGATCCTCTGACCTTCAGCATTGGTGTCCTTCCTGTTCAGTCCAGGCTTTGTGGACTTAGCTGAGCCATACTCCTTCTTGAGCACTACCTTCTTGGAAGTAGCCTCATCTTCAGCTGCCACATAGTCCTCATCCTCAGAGTCTGAGGTTCTCTTCCTTCTGGCTCTTGTGGCTGCTTTGGGCAAATTGCTGGGAGTACTTATGCTGCCTTCATCTGAGGAACTAGAGGGACTAGTGCCCTCACTCATGTGAATCTGCTCTTCTTCCCTATTCTGGCTGTCACTTTGGTCTGACATGCTGCAAACACTGACTGCTGACCCTGTGAATAGTTATAGATGAGCTAGAATGGATTAGTATCACAAAATGCAGAGATTTTTGCAAAAGAATGATTCAAAAATTAGTTTTGTTTTCCACAGAAAGCATTTAGCATCAACCGATTTGCAAACTCGGTGACACCGAAGCAGCTTTTGGGACCTAAACTAGTGATCTCGGTTAGACCGAGTCACAGTTCGGTGGCACCGAGACTGCTAGGGTTTCACAGAGCTCTAAAATCGGTCACACCGATTTGTAATTCCCGGTCAGACCGAAAATCACTTGTGCAATGGCCTTGGCCGAATCAGTGGAACCGAGTTTTTCAACTCGGTGGGTCCGAGATGGTTTGGGCGGAAACCTAACCCTAAATTTTCAAATCTCATCTAATCTAAGGATAGTTTTGACTGGATAGATGCGTTTCAATCGTGGCACGAATCATAATGAACACAATGTGCTAGGAATTGGACGGGGATAGCACTGTGATCGAGTTCATACCCTAGTTTGGCGATGAACTCGCTGCGGCGGCAACGACGGGGATGAATTCCATTGACGGCGGTGGAGACCAGCGACTGGAGGTGGCTGGCGACGAAGTCGACGATCCGGAGACCTAGGAGGCAGAGCGAGCTATGCGCGGGCGAAGAGGTTTGGAGAGAGTTTTCCAAAATTTTCCCGTGAGTATATATAGCCCGACACTGTCGGTGTGACCGAGTAGAACAACTCGGTGGCACCGAGATGCATAAGTGTTGACAGTTACAACAAATCGGTGTGACCGAAAAGTTCAAATTGGTTGCACCGAGATTGAAACCCTAGATCGACTTAGTGATCTCGATATGACCGAAATGGAAGAATCGGTCAGACCGAAACACACAAAGATGTTTTGGAAGTTTAAGTCCATGACGAATCGGGGACTCCGAGTGCTCCTCACACAGAGTGGTTCGAATCTGACTTGATAAAATTTTGTGATGTAGCATGAATAGACTTTGAGACAAGAAAAGCATAGATAGCTAGAGAAGGTTCTTTGGCATTCTTGTCCATCCACTTGGCAAAAGAAAAAGAAGCCAATCAATCAAAGCAACAAGTGGATGTCCTCAAATGAGTTAAATATGCAACCAACATGCTCACACAATAAAATGGCAAATGAAATATGTGGCAAAACATGCACAACGAATTCTAGCATCTATCAAACAATTGGCGATGACTAGGTCATCTATATATGAGTATATTGACTTAGGAGTCAAATGAGAATATTTGATCATAGGTCATACTCATCGTTTAAGCTCGAGTGGGGTTACCACTTTTACATAATGCATTGATGTGTTCACATCATTAGAGTTGCTTTGACTCAATTCTTAGAGTTAATCTCCCCCTAGATGTGAGATACCCCCTTAGAGGGATGAACTAACCTTGGGTTTTGTCGATGATGACTTCATGTAGGTGTTGAAGATGTGGATGCTCAATGTTGATGAAGATCATTTGGAGCAAATCTTTGGAGTGAGTTGCACTTTCAATACCTACACGGGTTAGTCCCACAAGGAACAAACAAATATATCCATAGACATAGAGTGATGCACACACAAGATGATGTCCATGAAAGCATTAGGTTACCTTGTCCCTTGCCTTACCAACATGAGGGTTTGTGACTCCTTGAACTAGTGCAAGATGTGGAAGTTGATTGCACTTGTCCTTGCCATAATGATATGAGTGAAGAATGTTGGCGGAGTCACCCTCAAGAACTCTCTAGTTCTTCTTCTTCGGGATCCACATCATCTTGATGGGAATCCTTGGAGTTGTAGTTGTGCTTGATGAAGTAGAACTTGACGGAGTCTTGGGAACCCACTTGACCAAGGCCTTAGGAGCTTCTTCAAATGCATCAATCTCCTCTTGAAGCTTGTCCTTGCCTTTGTGCTTGTGGTCTTGTGGTGGAAGATCATCTTGAGCTTGTGTCCCTTTGAAGGAAGTAGGATCATACTTCTCTTGTTGAGGAACAAACTTCGTCTTGGGGTATTGATCTTCTTCCCACTCAACTCCATCGGCATTGAACTTTCGTTCAAAACCAACACCTTGATTCTTCCGGTGCCTTCCTTGCTTGCGTACAATTTCCTCGAATTGCTTACTCCCGGCAAGGCTCTTGTATACACCTTTCTCTATAATTCCCTTCAATAAGCTATTTTTTTCTCAAGTGTAACTTGGCTAAGAGAATCATTAGTGGAATCAAGAGAACTACTAGAAGCAACAATATTGGATTTAGCATGATTATTGTTACTACTAGAGGAAGAATCCTTCTTGTTCTTGTTACTAGACTTGACTTGAGGCATGTAAGTAGATAAGAGTAAACGCTTGGCAATGTAAGAAGAACTTTTCTTGCGAAGATCGTCATTGATTGCTTTTAATAACTCATGCTCTTGCTCAAGATTGAGCTTTTCCAAGCATAACTTCTCATGAGTCCTCAAAAGTTCTCGATGATCCCATAAGATAGTTTCATGAGCTAACTAAAGAGTGTTTAGTTCTTTAGTTAGAGACTCAATCTTCTCCTTATCATTGTCATTAGTTTTATCTTGTTTAGCATGATTAATTGACGTTTCATCATAGTATTCATCACTAGAGTTGTCAATAAGTAAATCATCATCACCTAACAAGTCATCTTCAGCACTATTGAAATCAACATACTCGGGGTGAGTTGCCTTAGGGCCTTTAGCCATGAAGCATCTTCCATTTCCTTCATTTGGTGAATCAAATATGTCATAGGAGTTGGTTGTCACAAGTGCTAGACCGGAACACCTTCATCTTGAGTATGTTTGGAGTCGGAGTCATAGCTTCTCTTGGAGTGAGTTCAGAGTCGGAACCGGATACCCATTCACCAACATGAGCTTGATGTCTTCGTTTTGTGTAGCTCTTTGATGACTTGTCCTTCCTTTCCTAATCCTTGCTTCTCCGGGATGTTCTTCGTTCATAACAATCATCTCTACTCCTTCTCTCTCTCTTGACGGTGATTCTTCTTCTACTTCTTCTCTTGGGAGAATCTTCTCTTCTTTTGTAGGGTGCCGTACACTCATTGGAATAGTGTCCGGGTCTCCCACAATTGTAGCAATTGCGCTCTCGACTGGAAGATCTTTTGTCATGGTAGTACCTTGACTTGGAGCTTCTTTCTTTGCTTCTACTCTTGTAGAATTTGTTGAAATTCTTCACCATTAAGCTCAATTCTTCATTGAAGGTTTGTTTATCACTTGATGATGTAGGAGCTTCACATGACGCTTTGTAAGCACCACTTGACTTGTTGTGAAGTTCCTCCTTATCCTTGAGTGACATCTCATGAGCAACAATTCTACCAATGACTTCCGTTGGCTTGAGATTCTTATAATTGTGCATCATTTGGATCAATGTGCACACGGTATCATATTTTCCATCCAATGCTCTTAGGATCTTCTTGATGATGAATCTGTCGGTCATCTCTTCGCTTCCTAGAGTACATTTGTGATAAGAGCAAGCCTAGAGTACATTTCAGTGACACCTTCACCATCCTCCATTTTGAACTTGTCAAGTTGACTTTGGAGCAGATCCAACTTGGATTCCTTGACGAAGTCGGTACCTTCGTGCATATCAATCAAAGTATCCCAAATTTCCTTTGCATTCTCAAGACGGCTGATTTTGTTGAATTCTTCGGGGCACAATCCGTTGAAGAGGATATCACAAGCTTGAGCGTTGTATTGCAGCATCTTCAATTCATCCGCACTAGCTTCACGGTTTGGTTCCCTCCCATCAAAGAATTCACCTTGCAAGCCAATACACACAATAGCCCAAATGGCGGGGTTATGTCCAAGAATATGCATTTTCATCTTATGCTTCCAACTAGCAAAATTAGTACCACCAAAGTAAGGACCTCTATGGTGATAATTTCCCTCGCTAGACGCCATACTCTCCTAGGTTGTGAAACCAAGGCTATGAGCACCAAAAGCTATGGAAATCAAAGCAAATGGAGACCAAAGCTCGGATACCACTTGTAGGACCTTGAAGTATGTCTAGAGGGGGTGGGGGGTGATTAGACTACTTGGCCAATTAAAAACTTAACCTTTTCCCAATTTTAATCTTTGGCAGATTTTAGCTATCTTACCACAAGTCAAGCAATCTTCACACAATTCAAGCAAGCATGCAAAGAGTATATGAGCAGCGGAAATTAAAGCATGCAACTTGCAAGAATGTAAGGGGAAGGGTTTGGAGATTTCAAACGCAATTTGGAGACATGGTGATTTTTGAGTCGTGGTTCCGATAGGTGGTGCTATCGTACATCCACGTTGATGGAGACTTCAACCCACGAAGGGTAACGGTTGCGTGAGTCCATGAAGGGCTCCACCCAAGAAGGGTCCACGAAGAAGCAACCTTGTCTAGCCCACCATGACCGTCGCCCATGATGGACTTGCCTCACTAGCGGTAGATCTTCACGAAGTAGGCGATCTCCTTGGCCTTACAAACTCCTTGGTTCAACTCCACAATCTTGTCGGAGGCTCCGAAGTGACACCTAGCCAATCTAGGAGACACCACTCTCCAAGAAGTAACAAATGGTGTGTTGATGATGAACTCCTTGCTCTTATGCTTCAAATGATAGTCTCCCCAACACTCAACTCTCTCTCACAGGATTTGGATCTGGTGGAAAGAAGATTTGAGTGGAAAGCAACTTGGGGAAGGCTAGAGATCAAGATTCATATGGTAGGAATGGAATATCTTGGCCTCAACAAATGAGTAGGTAGTTCTCTCAGAAATGGTAAGTTGGAAGTGTAGGTTTGTTCTGATGGCTCTCTCCACGAATGAAGATGAGGTGGAGGGTTTTATATAGCCTCCACACAAAATCTAACCATTACACACAATTTACCAATCTCGGTGGGACCAAATCATCAAACTGGGTCAAACCGATTCAGTAAACCTAGTGACCGTTAGTGATTTCGGTGGGACCGACATGCAACTCGGTAGGACCGATATGGTTAGGGTTAGGGCATAACGTAATCTCGGTGAGACCGATTACACAAACTAGGTGAGACCGATTTTGGTAATTGGCTAACCAGAGAGTTGGTCAGGTAAACTCGGTGGGACCGATTCGCTCTTTTCGGTGAGACCGAAATGTTACGAAAGGGAAACAGAGAGTTTACATTGCAATCTCGGTGGGACCGATCGCTCACTTCGGTTAGACCGAAACATTACGAAGGGAAACAGAGAGATTATAATCCCATCTTAGTGAGACCGAGATCCCTATCGGTGAGACCGATTTGCTTAGGGTTTGTGGCAGTGGCTATGACATTGAACTCGGTGGCGCCGGATAGAAAGAATCGGTGGGGCCGAGTTTGACTTTAGGTTTGGGTCATATGTGGATATGAGAAAGTAGTTGAGCGTTTTTGAAGCATATCACTAAGCACTTTGGAGCAAGAAACTCATTAAGCAACACCTCATCCCTCCTTGATAGTATTGGCTTTTCATATGGACCTAATGTGATCTTGGATCACTAAAATATAAAATGTAGAGTCTTGAGCTTTTGAGCTTGAGCCAATCCTTTTGTCCTCGGTATTTTGAGGGATCCACTTTCCTCATCCATGCCATGCCATTCATTGAGCTTTCCTGAAATATTTGTCTTGGAATAGTATTAGCTCAATGAGCTATATGTTGTTATGAATTACCAAAATCACCTAGGGATAGTTGCACTTTCAGAACACCGTACACTATACAAAAATGGCTTGCTATTTTCTGCAGCCGGTGGCTGGACGTTAAGAATAAATTTTGTATCGCACCAAAAGAAATTACAACTATATAACAAAAGGAAGGTTGGCATAAAACTTAACAGTCTAGCAGATAAATGCACCACCAGAAGTACAGAAGCTCAGTTCATTTGACCTGACTGTTATGTTTTCATGTTGTATTGTCTAATGGAGCACCATAACCCTCGCCTTTATTTTCCCTAGGCTCCTGAACAACATAGCAAATGTCTGATAGCCTAGTTTCAAACCATGCATATCTTGATGACATCGAACAATGTTCCTCCTTGTTTCACAAAGGGTCTCTGTTAGGGAATGGACTTGTGTCTGGAGCGCAGATACAACATTGCTTTGAGCTTGCATATCTCGATCATGTGGCAGTTTGGACGATATTGCATTAACAACCAACCCAGTATTACTAAGGAACGTGCTTTTGACACTGTTAGTGGATAGGTACTGACCCACTGCAGCAAGGGTTGACATTGCGGTTATAGTTGCCTCGCCACCTTCATAAGGTGGCGGTTCCACCATTTTTTCCATAGCTCGCTGAAAAGTTGAGGTTTGACATTAGTAGTACCAGAACAGAAGATATTAAGGAGGCAGCAAAACCAAACAAAATAGCTTTGGTCTATATACAGAACTTATTCTGTTGAACCCGTGTAAAATATTAGTTGTATTTTATTGCAAAGTACATAATAAAACCAGGTTACAAACATATGACCATGTACCATCGCTAATGTATTGTCTATTTCTCCACATTGTATTGAGGGCTAAGGATAAAGAGACGAAGTTTATAATACGGTAAGCATAGTATGACATCATTCATATCACAAAACAACTGAGAACAGACAAATAGGCAATTGTAACATTGTGTGGGCAAGTCCAGCACGAAACTAGATTATGGGTCAAGATCAAAGGAACATCACTCCTCTCTTTTAAACCTTGTAAGGTGCAATGATACGCTAAGACAATTGTGTATAAAATTGAAAAGAGTACTAGACATTGGCTGCAAACCAGGTAGTTCAAGGCACAAGTGAAAGTAAGTACTAGTTAAAAGGCATGAGGGTTAAGGACTTACAACAGCGGCTTTGACCGGTGTAGTCATGCCCTTCTTCTTGCTGGTGTGACAGTCCTTGAAGATTTCCACAGCATTTGGTTCAGGTACTTTTTGGTCCTTGCGGGCTTTCCTCTACATTTCGAACAAGTGAATATAGATCTGATAATATGGTACAGTGATTTCTACTACACAACCTTCTTCTTATAGACGTTGTTGGGCCTCCAAGTGCAGAGGTTTGTAGGACAGTAGCAAATTTCCGTCAAGTGGATGACCTAAGGTTGATCAATCCATGGGAGGCGTAGGATGAAGATAGTCTCTCTCAAACAACCCTGCAACCAAATAACAAAGAGTCTCTTGTGTCCCCAACACACCCAATACAATGGTAAATTATATGGGTGCACTAGTTCGGCGAAGAGATGGTGATACAAGTGCAATATGGATGGTAGATAAAGGTATTTGTAATCTGAAATTATAAAAACAGCAAGGTAACAAGTGGTAAAAGTGAGCGTAAACGGTATTGCAATGATAGGATACAAGGCCTAAGGTTCATACTTTCACTAGTGCAAGTTCTCTCAACAATAATAACATAATTGGATCATATAACTATGCCTCAACATGCAACAAAGAGTCACTCCAAAGACACTAATAGCGGAGAACAAACGAAGAGATTATGGTATGGTACGAAACCACCTCAAAGTTATCCTTTTTGATCTATCTATTCAAGAGTCCATTGTAAAATAACATGAAGCTATTCTTTCCGTTCGATATATCATATAGTTCATACTAGAATAACACCTTAAGACACAAATCAATCAAAACCCTAATGCCACCTAGATTCTCCATTGTCACCTCAAGTATCCGTGGGCATGATTATACGATATGCATCACACAATCTCAGATTTATCTATTCAACCAACACAAAGTACTTCAAAGAGTGCCCCAAAGTTTCTACCGGAGATTCAAGACGAAAACACGTGCCAACCCCTATGCATAGGTTCATGGGCAGAACCCGCAAGTTGATCACCAAAACATACATCAAGTAGATCACGTGCATATCCCATTGTCACCACAGATAAGCACGGCAAGACATACATCAAGTGTTCTCAAATCCTTAAAGACTCAATCCGATAAGATAACTTCAAAGGGAAAACTCAATTCATTACAAGAGAGTAGAGGGGGAGAAACATCATAAGATCCAACTATAATAGCAAAGCTCGCGATACATCAAGATCATGCCATAGAGAGAACACGAGAGAGAGAGATCAAACACATAGCTACTGGTACATACCCTCAGCCCCGAGGGTGAACTACTCCCTCCTCGTCATGGAGAGCGTCGGGATGATGAAGATGGCCACCGGTGAGGGATCCCCCCTCTGGCAGGGTGCCGGAACAAGGTCCCGATTAGCTTTTGGTGGCTACAGAGGCTTGCGGCAGCGGAACTCCTGATCTATATTCCGTTTCGATGTTTTCGGGGTATATGGAGATATATAGGTGAAAGAAGTCGGTCAGTGGACGCTCGAGGGGCCCACGAGATAGGGGGCACGCCCAATAGGGGGGGTCCCCCCACCCTCGTGGCCTCCTCGAAGCTTCCCTGGCTTGAACTTCAAGTCTCTTGGATCATGTTCGTTCCAAAAATCACGCTGCCGAAGGTTTCATTCCGTTTGGACTCCGTTTGATATTCCTTTTCTTCGAAACACTGAAATAGGCAAGAAAACAACAATATGGGTTGGGCCTCCGGTTAGTAGGTTAGTCCCAAAAGTAATATAAAAGTGTATAATAAAGCCCATAATCATCCAAAACTGATAATATAATAGCATGAATGCTTCATAAATTATAGACACGTTGGAGACGTATTAGCATCCCCAAGCTTAATTACTACTCGTCCTCGAGTAGGTAAATGATAAAAGAAAGAATTTATGAAGTGTGAATGCTAGCAGGTGCACAAGTTTGATCAATGATAATTTCAATCACCTTTTGTAGCATGTTTATATGTCATAATAGTAGTTCATCTCATAAAACCTCTCACGATCAAGTAACAAGCTATTCACATGTTAAAGCATAGACCATAAACTTTCTTGAAAACTAGCAAACTTCATTCTTAGTCATAAAACAATTGCAATTCATCTTATTTTCAGGAAGGGTCTATGTCAGAGCTTTGATTTAGCAAACTCCACATACTCAACTATCATATAGTCTTCTACAATTGCTAACACTCACGCAATACTTGTGGTTATGGAGTTTTAATTGAAAACTGAGAAAGATAGGGGCTTATAGTGTTGCCTCCCAACGTATTCACCTTTGGGTGATGTCAACAATAATAATTCATGCTAACTTACATCCAATTGGATATATATATCAGGATCTTTCCAACACGAGGTGCTTGCCAAAGGATAAAATGAAAAAGGGAAAGGTGAAGATCACCTTGACTCTTGCATAAAGTAAAATACATGAAGTAAAAGATAGGCCCTTCACAGAGGGAAGCAGAGGTTGTCATGCGCTTTTATGGTTGGATGCACAAAATCTTAATGCAAAAGAACGTCACTTTATATTGCCACTTGTATATGGACCTTTATTATGCAGTCCGTCGCTTTTATTGCTTCCATAACAAGATCATATAAAGCTTATTTTCTTTACACTAATAGATCATACATATTTAGAGAGCAATTTTTATTGCATGCACCGATGACAACTTACTTGAAGGATCTTACTCAATCCATTGGTATGATGGACTCTCATGGCAAAAACTGGGTTTAAGGATATTTGGAAGCACAAGTAGTATCTCTACTTGGTGCAAGGAATTTTTTCTAGCATGAGGGGGAAAGGCAAACTCAACATGTTTGAATGATCCATGACAATATACTTTAACTGATATGTGAGAAAACAAAACCCATTACGTTGTCTTCCTTGTCCAACATTAACTCTTTTAGCATGTCATACTTAATGAGAGCTCACAATTATAAAAGATGTCCAAGATGGAATATTTATATGTGAAATCTCTCTTCCTTCAATATTCTTTCATGAATTGTTCAAATGACCAACACAATGTTTGCTAACCTTCAATAAATTTACAACCTCTACTTCTTAGATGTGAAGTCATTACTCCCCATGGGATAAGCAAATGAGGCATATATAATTTCAGATTTACGACATTCAACTCATTAAACCATTTACTCATAGGATACAAGTGAAGCACATGAGTAAATGACAAACTAATCCAACAAGATATAAGTGAAGATCAATGAGTAGTTAAATAATTATGTAGCTATATGAAGACTCTCTCTCATTTAAGAATTTCAGATCTTGGTATTGTATTCAAACAGCAAGCAAAGCAAAACAAAATGACATTGCAAGGATTGCACAACTTATGTGAAGAAGCAAAAACTTAGGTTCAACCGATACTAAACGATAGTTGTTGAAGAAGAAAGGTGGGATGCCTACCGGGGCATCCCCAAGCTTAGATGCTTGAGACTTCTTGAAATATTATCTTGGGGTGCCTTAGGCGTCCCCAATCTTGAGCTTTTGTGTCTCCTTAATTCCTTTCATGTCACGGTTCCCTAAATCTCGAAAGCTTCATCCACACCAAACTCAACAAGAACTCGTGAGATAATTTAGTATAAAACAATGCAAAAACCTCATCATCTTCTACTGTAACAAATCACTAAAATTATTATTCAACATTGCATACTAAGTATCTCTGCATATTTAATACTCCTATCCTAAAATAGAATCATTAAACAAGCAAACATATGCAAACAATGCAAACATAACAACAATCTGCCAAAACAGTATAGTCTGTAAAGAATGCAAGATTCATCATACTTACCTAAGTCCAAAAATTATAAGAAAACTATTACGCTGTAGAAGATTTATCAGAGCTCATTATGCAAAAAGATTCAACATTATATCATTCTCTAAATTTTCTAGGGAATTTTTGCAACAGCGGTAAACTTTCTGTTTTCAAACAGCAACATGTACACTAGCAAAATAAGCATGGTAAAGGCTATCCTTGACATTTTCATTGAAAATATAGTTGCAATACATTATTCTAAATAACAGCAAGCAAATACTAATAAAAATAAAATGACGCTCCAAGCAAAACACATATCATGTGGTGAATAAAAATATAGCTCCAAGTAAAGTTACCGATGAACGAAGACGAAAGAGGGGATGCCATCCGGGGCATCCCAAAGCTTAGGCTCTTGCCACTCCTTATTCCATAGTCCATCGAATCTTTACCCAAAACTTGAAAACTTCAACCACGCAAAACTCAACACAAAACTCGTAAGCCCCGTTAGTAAAATAAATCAAACCACCACTTTAAGGTACTGTAATGAACTCATTCTTTATTCATATTGGTGTTAAACCTACTGTATTCCAACTTCTGTATGGTTCATACCCTCCGATACTACTCATAGATTCAACAAAATGAGCAAACAACACATTGAAAACAGAATCTGTCAAAAACAGAACAGTTTGTAGTAATCTGTATCAAACGTATACTTCTGGAACCCCAAAAATTCTGAAATAAATTGGTGGACCTGAGTAATTTGTCTATTAATCATCTCCAAAAAGAATCAACCTAAAAGCACTCACCAGTAAGGAATGGCAGCTATTCTCGTGAGCGCTAAAGTTTCTGTTTTTTACAGCATGATCATAAAGACTTTACCCAAGTCTTCCCAAAGGTCCTACTTGGCACAAACACTAATTAAAACATGAAACCACATCTAACCACAGGTTAGATGAATTATTTATTACTAAAAAGGAACAAAAAGTAAGAAACAAAAATAAAGTTGGGTTGCCTCCCAACAAGCGCTATCGTTTAACGCCCCTAGCTAGGCATGATGAAATGATGCTCACATAAAAGATAAGAATTGAAACATAAAGAGAGCATCATGAAGAATATGACTAGCACATTTAAATCTAACCCACTTCCTATGCATAGGGATTTTGTGAGCAAACAACTTATTGTAACAATAATCAACTAGCATAGGAAGGCAAAACAAGCATAACTTCAAAACTTTAAGCACATAGAGAGCAAACTTGATATTATTGCCAATCCTACAAGCATATGTTCCTCCCTTATAATAATTTTCAGTAGCATCATGAATGAATTCAACAATATAACCAGCACCTAAAGCATTCTTTTCATGATCTACAAGCATAGAAAATTTTCTACTCTCCACATAAGCAAAATTCTTCTCATTCGGAATGGTGGGAGTATCATAAGAGACTTGAATACTATAAATTGTTTCCACATTAAAAGAGTAATGTTCAGAAAAAGGGTAATCATAATCATGACAAGTTTTATAAATATAATCATCACTACTTTTTATAGCATAAGTTTCATCACAATAATCATCATAAATAGCAACTTTGTTCTCATCATAATCGATTGAAACCTCTTCCAAGATAGTGGAATCATCACTAAATAAAGTTGTCACTCTTCAAAATCTACTTTCATATTCATCACAATAAGATTCAACATCCTCTAAAATAGTGGGGTCATTACTTCCTAAAGTTGACACTCTTCCAAACCCACTTTCATCAATATAATCATCATAGGTAAGAGGCATGCTATCATCATAACAACTTTGCATATCAAAACTTGGGAGGCTAAAAATATCATCTTCATTAAACGTAGCATCCCCAAGCTTGGGATAAACATTAATTTCAGCAAATATATTCTCAAATATTTCATACTCATCAAACATAGCTTCCCCAAGCTTGGGCCTTTTCATATCATAAGCATAATCACTCTCATCATTAATAGTATGGATAGCACCAATAATATAGCAATTATCATCATCACAATGAGTAGTAGGTGCAACATCATTTGGGAGAGATACCTTTCTACCTTTGCTGCTCCGTCTTTTCTTTTTCTTCTTCACATTATGTGTGGGTTCAAACCTCTTCTTTGAGCTCCTTATTGATGAGATTGGTTGAATAGAAAGCTCATCCTCGTTACCTGATTCATCAAAATAAATAATAGGACGATATTGGGAAATATCTTCCCTTTAATTAGTATTCTCTTCATCTTCTATTTGCTTTCTTTTCTTTAGGTAATTGGCAATATAAGGATTTTCAATGCAATTCACCGCACAATACAGATAAATCTTTTCTAGATCAATATCAAGAAAATGCTCAAGATTAAATTCTGGAATATGCTTAGTTGCATGTTTCAATTCCTCGTAACCCAAAAGCAAACTAAGTTCATTATGTTGTGCAAGGGAAATCAAGTCATCACAATTTTTGGACACTATTTGATCATGAAACAATGTACATGGGAGATTTAAATGACCACATTCATTGCAAAGTTCACAACGGTAAAGATATCTTAAATTTTCAGCACTAACATTAAGCCTTTCTTGTAACCCTTTAGTTTCTAAATACTTATGCCTCTTGCAATATCTATTTTACGTATTTGGTGTGTATTTGCAAACCCAATCTACTCCACAAAAATCGACATGCTTATAAGAGACATTTTCATCATAACTAGTGCTATCATCATTAGTACTATGGATATTCAAAGAGTTCATACTAACAACATTGCAATCATGCTCATCATTGAAAGATTTAGTATCAAGCATTTTATAGATTTCTTCTTCTAGCACTTGAGCACAATTTTTCTTTTCAGCATACTCACGAAAGATATTAAAAAGATGATGCATATGAGACAAACTCAATTCCATTTTTTCATAATTTTCTTTTATAAACTAAACTAGTGATAAAAAAAGAAACAAAAAGATTCGATTGCAAGATCTAAAGATATACCTTCAAGCACTCACCTCCCCGGCAACGGCGCCAGAAACGAGCTTGATGTCTACTACACAACCTTCTTCTTGTAGACGTTGTTGGGCTTCCAAGTGCAGAGGTTTGTAGGAAAGTAACAAATTTCCCTCAAGTGGATGACCTAAGGTTTATCAATCTGTGGGAGGCATAGGATGAAGATGGTCTCTCTCAAACAACCCTGCAACCAAATAACAAAGAGTCTCTTGTGTCACCAACACACCCAATACAATGGTAAATTGTATGGGTGCACTAGTTAGGCGAAGAGATGGTGATACAAGTGCAATATGGATGGTAGATAAAGGTATTTGTAATCTGAAATTATAAAAACAGCAAGGTAACAAGTGGTAAAAGTGAGCGTAAACGGTATTGCAATGATAGGAAACAAGGCCTAAGGTTCATACTTTCACTAGTGCAAGTTCTCTCAACAATAATAACATAATTGGATCATATAACTATCCCTCAACATGCAACAAAGAGTCACTCCAAAGACACTAATAGCGGAGGGTACGAAACCACCTCAAAGTTATCCTTTTTGATCTATCTATTCAAGAGTCCGTAGTAAAATAGCATGAAGCTATTCTTTCCGTTCGATCTATCATAGAGTTCATACTAGAATAACACCTTAAGACACAAATCAATCAAAACCCTAATGTCACCTAGATACTCCATTGTCACCTCAAGTATCCGTGGGCATGATTATACAATATGCATCACACAATCTCAGATTCATCTATTCAACCAACACAAAGTACTTCAAAGAGTGCCCCAAAGTTTCTACCGGAGAGTCAAGACAAAAACGTGTGCCAACCCCTACGCATAGGTTCTTGGGCGGAACCCGCAAGTTGATCACCAAACATACATCAAGTGGATCACGTGAATATCCCATTGTCACCACAGATAAGCACGGCAAGACATACATCAAGTGTTCTCAAATCCTTAAAGACTCAATCTGATAAGATACCTTCAAAGGGAAAACTAAATTCATTACAAGAGAGTAGAGGGGGAGAAACATCATAAGATCCAACTATAATAGCAAAGCTCGCGATACATCAAGATCGTGCCATAGAGAGAACACGAGAGAGAGAGAGATCAAACACATAGCTACGGGTACATACCCTCAGCCCCGAGGGTGAACTACTCCCTCCTCGTCATGGAGAGCGCTGGGATGATGAAGATGGCCACCGGTAAGGGATCCCCCCTCTGGCAGGGTGCCGGAACAGGGTCCCAATTGACTTTTGGTGGCTACAGAGGCTTGCGGCGGCAGAACTCCCGATCTATCTTCCGTTTCGATGTTTTCGGGGTATATGGAGATATATAGGTGAAAGAAGTCGGTCAGGGGACGCTCGAGGGGCCCACGAGATAGGGGGGCGTGCCCAGTAGGGGGGCCCACCCACGTGGCCTCCTCGAAGCTTCCCTGACTTGAACTCCAAGTCTCCTGGATCATGTTCATTCCAAAAATCACGCTCCCGAAGGTTTCATTCCATTTGGACTCCGTTTGATATTCCTTTTCTTCGAAACACTGAAATAGGCAAGAAAACAACAATATGGGATGGGCCTCCGGTTAGTAGGTTAGTCCCAAAAGTAATATAAAAGTGCATAATAAAGCCTATAATCATCCAAAACAAATAATATAATAGCATGAATGCTTCATAAATTATAGATACGTTGGAGACGTATCATACAACAAAAAGAGTGAAACAACAACTAATTACAAGAGCCTCGCAGTGTGCAATATAGCTACGAGATCCTGTCGTCTGTTGGAATTGCACTTTCATACGGTTGGCCTTGTTGTTTGAACAGTTCACCTACAAGAAGATAGATTCGTGTGGCACATGCGTAAATAGGACTTCAACATGTGATCTGATCACATATATATAATGTACCTGATACTTCGGATCAGACCAATGTTTAACAAGGCCCCTCAAGTCTTCATCCGATATATTTTCCACTAGGGATGTTTGGGAAAGTTCACTGTTAGCCTTGCCTTCAAAGTGAGTTTTCCTGAAGTTATACCGATATTGTCACAGAGCTGACTTGAAAACATGTGTGCAAGGTTGTCTGGTTGCATCATCTTGGCTATCGAACTTGAACCTCATTTGTTGAAAATTATGGGAGTCTCATTATTAGCAACCTAGAAAGTATGGGACAGAGCAAGATGATATTACTAGTTTCCATACATAACCATACTTACAAATAAATGGTCGAGGAAGGTGTTGAACTAGGTTTCGTCTTTGTCATTCCTGTACTGAATCCATGCTGGGAGGATACATACATGACACCTAATGGTAACTGCTGCCTCTGATATTAACTTGGCTGACTCTGTAGCATCACGTGTCCTTTTTAAACCTGCCTCAAAATGGATCTCCATTCTTCCTCCTCTAGATTTAGTTAACCTATCGAGCATTATCCTTGATGTCTGTTTCCTCTTGCGCCTAGGTGCTAGTCCAACAATGAACATAGGAAGTGTTAGTGTACATTAAACTGTGAGTCTACATATAAAGAAGCATGCAACTGTAACTTGACTCCAGCAACTACCTTCTTGTTGTTGAAGCTCACAAGGTTCATCTGATATTGCCAACTCGTCTTGTGTCAAGAGTGCTTGGGAAGTAGTGTCAGGTGGCAAGGGAGCTTGGGAACGTGCTGCTAGCTCAGTTGACGCACGAGTAACTCTTGCAGCTAGTAGTACTTTGGTAGGTGTTGCAAGAACTAGGGCTGTCTGTGCTTGTTTGGTGGCAGCTATTTGTTTCTCCTTGGCTTTTTTTGCAGCTCGTGTAGCATGGGATGCCGTGTTTGTAGAATTTTCCGCTGGACTTTGACCTTCTATTGCACCATCAGTACGAGCAGAATCTGCAGGATTCATCCGCTTCTCATTCCCTGCCATTCTGTGTTTCTTCCTCTTTCTCTATGCCATGTTAAGTCAAGCCGACAAGAAAAACGAACAACAATTTAGTTCTTTAGAACAAATTGATGCGTGATGCAGACGAACTGAACTTTGATGTTAGACAACCACATGATAGGAGGATGTAATCTGTATGAAAAACAGGACGAGAGAGATAACTAGAACTATGATGTGTAAACTAAGAAGAAGACATTTCACCAAATTAGAAGCAATGCAATGGAAGGTAGACACCATATGAAAGATGCTACAAATATCACTTTGCCAAGTTAACAGTCTCTCATCATAAATGGCGTTTAAACAAATGTGAAGCAGTACAAGAAATAAATCATATGCAAGATGCAAACAACATCACACTACCATGTTAGAGGTCTCTCGTCATTAGTGCCATTGCATATTCACAGCATTGCATATTCCCATCTTATTATGTGTAAACTAAGGAGACGGCATTTCAACAAATTAGAAGCAATGAAAGCTAGACACCATATGAAAGATGCAACGAATATCACTCTACCAAGTTAAAACTGTCTCGTCATAAGTGTTATTTCAACAAATTAGTAGTACAAGCTAGAAAAGAATGCGAGATGTAACCCATATCACACTCAAAGTCAAACGTGTCTTATGATAAGTGATTGTTGCAGGTTACACAACAGTAGTAATTTGATGTAAGAACATGGTGTGATAGACAGATATTGTATGTTCTAGAAACAGGAACACGTGTCTTATTCAAGTATAATGTGTAAAGTAAGCAGGTGGAATTCAACAAAATTAGAAGCAATACAATCTAGACATCACACATAACATGCAACCACATGTAATAGTGCCAAGTTCGAGGGAGCATCGGTGATGGTGCACTAGGGGAGAAGTGCTCATCATAAACACAACTTTGTTGAGTGTCTATGCATGTGTTGTCTTCGAAATTATCTTGGGGGTGTGGAGGAGTAGAAACTGTAGAGGCCCTCCGTTCGGAAGGAGCACCTTTATACGTTGCCTTGCTAACTTCCTTCTCCTTTATTGGTTTTGAATTGTCAAGTAAAACCGACAAGAAAAAGCAATAAAATTCTCTCTTCAGAACTCATTCATGCATGCTACTGACAATCACTACTTTGCTGTAAGGCAAACACATGATACCAGGATGGAATATGTACAAAAACAGGACGGCATGGCATGTTCACAACTGTTTGTGTAAACTAAGCAGAAACCATTCCAACAAATAAGAAGCAATGCAAGCTAGACACCACATGAAAGATGCAACAAATATGACTCTGCCAAGTTAAAAGAGTCCCATCATAATTTGAATTTCAACAAATTAGAAGCAGCGCATGCTATAAATCATATGAAAGATGCAACTAATATCGCACTGCATATACTAAAGGTGTCTCGTCATATTGATTGATGGGGGATAGAAAAAAACAATAGACACCATATGCAACATGCAACCACATATCACATTGCCAAGTTAGAGCAAGCACCTACGATGCTAGTGTAGGGGAAATGCTGTAATCAACTATAGAGCTATGTTCACTATCTTCATCTAGCATTTTTGTTTCTTGAGAATCATGTCGGGAGGCTGACGCTGCATTCTTTAAATGAGGAGTAGTCCCCTTGCATGCCTGCCTGATCATAAGCGATTGATGAGGGATACACAAGAACCTTAGTTTGATGTAAGAACATGGTTAATAGACAGATGTACTAGTATGTACCAAAAACAGAAAGGCATGTCATATTCAAAGGTATGATGTGTAAGCTAAGCAGATGCAATTTAACCAAATTGTAAGCAATACACTCTAGACATCCGGCTGGAGTGGTGAGCATGATCTGCTTCGCCACCATTGCAGCTTTTTAGTTGGCTTCCAGGTGATGCCTTTCTTTGATGGGCTTGTCACTGGATCGGCCAGTGCCCTGACTAGCTATTGGTCTTCTAGTGCTCACGGGACGGTGGTTCATGTAAAAATATATCTTTCCTAATCTTAATAAAGGGGTTGTTTGGTTTGTGACTAACTTTGCCAAATGTTGCCACACCTAAAGCTAGGCAAGTTTGACTAACTTAGGTGAGTGTTTGGTTCAAGCCACACCTTAGGCAAGCCACACTTGGACCCCACATGGCATACATACAAAAAATGTCGCAAGATTCCCTTAGGCTTGCCAACTTGTGGCTTTCATTTTGATGAACTAACCTTAGGCAAGCTTGGCAAAAATATGTGGCAATGTGTGGTAATGCTAGGCCTAGAACCAAACAGCCCCAAAGACCAACTTTGGCCTTTCGAATCAAGCTAGACACCATATGGAACATGAAACCACATATGACACCACGAAGTTAAAGCAGGCACCTGGGATGGTGGTTCATTGCGAGCGAGGTCATCAACTCCAGAGCTATGTTTACCGTCTCCATCTGCTGACACTGCACCCTTTATAGCGCTGTAACATGTCGTGCCTAACCACGAAGAAAGCTGGGTCAACTTCTCTCTTATCTTTTTTGCTTCTCTCGAGGCACACTCTGAAATACCCTTGCATAAAAACACAATAGTGAGAGTATGGGTGAAGTGTGTGGAGAACTAGTGCACTGTAAAAGTAGCAGATAGCAGGTGGCTGAAAAATAAATGACAGGAGACATATGATAGCTCTACAACATTGCATGGCAAACAAAATTAGATTCTACTCCGTATGATTTTTTAATATATCAGCACAGCAAATGCAGGTACTCCTCCAGCACACCACCACATGTGGTCATATCTAAGATAACAGTCGCATGAAAATAAATAGGTCAGTCGATTTTTTTAATGAACCGTCCGATCTATAAGGAACGGGCAGATGGCCTTTGTCTACCTCCCACCAGTCACAGTTGACGATCTTTCTCGAGCCGCCAGCGACCACCGGCCCAGACTCCTGCCTCGGCCGCCCCGCCCTCCCCTCGACCTCACACCACCGCCGTGCTTGGCAGCACCCCCAGGCCATCCCTTTAATCCCGGCCGACCTCCAGATCGGGCGGCACTAGCTCTAGGCCGCACACGCCCCTAAGATAAACACCAATGTGCTGCTTCCCCGGTGTAATAGGCATACTAGCGCCTGTTACACCGGGGAAGGATTCC
>NC_041391.1:80767014-80893983 GCF_002162155.2 Triticum dicoccoides
CCTCTAGCTAAGGTGAAATAGTATATGAGGAGAAACCTTGTGCATCGCGAGTTACTAGGAACATCTAGTATGAAGAAGAAGCGGTCAACTAGTGTCTTCTATGGGATGAATACCATGCAAGCAGACACATAAGATTTGCACGAATAAGGGAAGAGGAGTACCGTTATCGGTTGCCAGTGTGGTGTCGATATGTCACGACGATCTTCTTGTTTTTCTTGGGGGAACCGATGTTTTGGAGAGTCATGGATCCTTGGACAAACCCATGGCCAAATTGTTAAATGTGTTGCCGTGGCCGTATATCGGGGAGGGGAAGCAGATCCGAGGCGGCGAAGGACGGCGTAGCAGGAATAGCTCCGGTGTAGTGGATGGTGGCAAAGTTGGAGCGGCAGCGGTGAGGTGTAGGACGGCGTGGTTGAACTGGCCCGGTTACAGACGGCTCGCCCTCGGCTTCAACTACTAGCCGTGGAGGGCGTTGCAGTTGAGGTGGACGACGACATCGGGGTATCGTCTCCGGCGTGATGGTGGAGGGCGGCGGTTGATGGGTGGGATGGGGTGGCGGACGGAGGATGCCTGGGTTTCGCAGCTGGTGGAGAGGTAGGTTTGGCGCTTGTCGGGGATATACCCCGCAGTGTAACCCGGCCGGAAGTATAACCCGGCCGAACTTGGCGACTCACTGATGACCCGCCCTGACTGGACGACACACTAAGTCACCCGCCCGATCCTGGCGACTTATGGGTGACCTGGCAAGCGGATCAGAGGAGCAACAAGACCCGGGGGCCCAAGAGGCTCAAGTCCCAGAAGGCGGCTTTCATTATGATAGGCCGGCTTAAGAGGAAAGGCGTGAGGAATATCTACCTTACAAGGAATCAAGACCCGGACTTCAATCCGGCTTGTAGTACAAGATAGGCTAGTCCTACTAGGACTCCACATGTAACCCGCCCCTCTAACTTATATAAGGAGGGGCAGGGCTCCCCAAAGAGGGACAAGCAACAAGAAACAATATCTAGGGCTAGACACAAAGGGGGAGCCGGCTTACGGCGACTCTTCTCATAAGCATAATGAGACCTAGCCACAAATAGCATGTAGGGTTGTTACCGGATGATGTTTCCCAGGGCCCGAAGCTGTCTAAATCCTTGTCTTGCGTGTTGCGTCTCTCATCCCGATCAACCCCTCTCAAGCTACAACATACATGTGTTGGCCTCGCGACTAAGTCCTGACACTAAGGACACCTGACGTGTTAATTCCACGACAGTTGGTGCCCACCGTGGGGCTAACGCACGGTGATGTTGAGTTCTTGGAGGGAGATCTTTAAGGATCGAGAGGCTCGCGTCTCGTTGAAACGAAGAAGTGCCAGCAGATTCGTCACCTGTCCACAGCAGACACCTCGACGATCCATCGAATCCAACAGAAGATTTAATTTGTTCATTACGCTACTGCAAGTCGCAAGTCCGACATGAGTTCAGAAGCCTTCCTTTGATTACACGTCGGGCCGTGCGTCAAGTGATCTGTCCAAATCATAAGTTTCCATCAGGGATAAATCTCTGTTGAGACCAATTAAATCAGTTTGACTTTTATGGGCACATCAATCTACTTTTTCGCTGCTACTTCATGTGCTCAACTCATGTTTCAAACATCAAGGGAAGCAACTATCTTTGCGGCTGCCAATTTTTCTGACCTGAAGACCGAATCACATCCGAAGAATCCTCAAGGACTAGCACCAGTACATAACAAAGTGCTAGTAGATCGGGAAAGGAACAGAAGGAAGTATGACCAGAGTGGCTTGCTACAACCGGATTAGGACACGCCCCAGGAACGGACACGACCACAACCCGGTCTCTTTCACCCCAACGGCCATGGCCTCGCTGGAAAACCGGCCACAAATGAGCTGCTGTCGTACATGGCCCCGCCACAGGCTGCTGTCTTCACTTCCGAGGCCGCATCCACCTCGTCTCAAACTGATAACCCCGTAGCTGGGAGCCGACGGGTCGCTGGCCTCGTCTCCGGCCGCTGGTCGCTGCCGCCGTGCTTTGAGCTCTCTCTGCCGCCACAAGTCGCCGCCACCGAGTTGCCTTGCCAAAGCGTCGAGTCGCCCCGGGGTCTTGCTGTCTCCGCTGTGGCCGGGTTCGAGCAACCACCTCCGTTGCCGCGCCCCAGTCCCCATGGCCGTGCGATAAAGCTGCTGGCGTCCGTCATTGCGGCCAAGGCCACGGCCGTCCTGCCTCCGCTGCAGCCCTGGACCCGCCCAGTTGGTGACTTACCCGTCCACCTGCCGCTTCACCTCTTCGCGGGGCCGCCGCGCCGCTCCTAGCCGTCGGTGCCTTTTTTGTCGTTGTTGTAGCCACGGCCCATGGACCTGCCTCCACAAGTCGTCGTAGCAACGTTGTTCCGAGTCACAGCGTGTCCGTTGTGGGCTGCTTCTACTTCATCATCCACGGTTTCACTCGGTCCGTTTTTCACTGTTGTGGTGCACCGTTTCCGTCGTTGCCTTGGGCGAGCGATTAACTCGGTGTTTGTAAGATTCCATCGGTCATCCAGACGAACCAGGTGATAACCATCTAAGATTATTTTATTAGCACATATTGTTTTTTGTCAAAAAACAATCACTCTGGTATGTACACCTTTATGTGCAGGACAATGATTCATCATAAGGATGGTGTAATGCCATATTCATGGAGTGTGCAGTAGCATAATCATGCAACGGCATCAGCGACCGCTTACTGTTCAACAGGTGGGTGCAAGCCGCCGCCCCTGCGGTCCGATCTACATTAACACGCCAGCGGATTCACACGTCTGTGCCGGCTTACAATGTGACGGGCGACTTACCTGTCCACCCCCGTGGCCGACTCGGCGTCCGAGTGGCTTACTGCTCATGCGATTGACTCGCCCGACCGCACCGGCTTACGACGCCACGGCCGGTTTAACCGTGATTAATTCTATCTTCACCGCGGTGATCATCAACTCTGCGGTGGATAACTACTGGCCTGTGCTGACTCATCTGTCCGCTCCCGTGGCCGACTCACCCGTCATTGATTTCAACTTTACCGCAGTGATCATCAACTCTACGACGGATTAATTCCGGCTCAACACATCAGGTGAAATACGTCCAGTATATTTTATATTATATATTGCTTTCTTTAAAAGAGCAATTACTCTGGCTTGCGAGTTCTCCAGTGCAGGACAAGTTATGTCCCTGAGATGTTGAATGACTCATACCGGTTTATATCACGGTCAAATATGGAAAGTCTCAACCCAACTCCTCGAGTAGTCTTAAAACTTGGGGGCTACAGTGACATGACTCGGGAACTTCGGGTCAAGGGAGGGGATGATAACCCGGTTCCAGAGGACACTACCATACTGATGAAAATTCCGGTTTAAAATCCGGTTCAAGAGACATCTCTCTCCCACAAAGCTTTGAAGCTCTCAAAACCGATTCAACATCCGGATCAAGGTAAATTTGTCCCTTACAAAGCTTTGAGGATCTCAATATCCGGTTTAAGAAATTCCGGTTCAAAACATGGGTATCCTGCTTTACGGCTTATCTTATCATGGTCACTTGGGGGCTTCCTGCTCATCGGGCATAGCCATCAATACCCTCTTGATCGGCGCAATGCCAAAATTTATACGGTCATTAGGGGGCTTCTTGTTCAAACATAGGTCGTATTCGAACCAAAGAGAACATAGCTGTCGATACCCTTTTGATTAGCAAACTGCTGAACCTACTTGGGGGCTTCTTGATTGTATCTGAATCATAGCTCAACCCCTTTGGGAATCGACGTGGATCGTATTCGAATCAGCATCGTTAAACAACTCTTATGCTCACTTGGGGGCTTCCTGTTCAAACAAAGGTCATATTCAAACCAAAGAGAACATAGCTGTCGATACCCACTTGATCAGCATCGCCAAGCCATTGGGGGCTATATGATCGTATTCAAATCTTAGCTTAAACCCTTTGGAACGGTTTACTGATCGTATCTGAATCAGAAGCCTCAAAAAGTTTTATTCTATCTCGGGTAAAGTTTATTACAGCCACAATTACTTAACTTGAGACCTTTTGGGGATTATATCTCAAATGTATATAAGTGTTATATGATTAACCCGGCTTGACTTTTGACTATAAGTCGCTAGCTTATCACAACCATCATTTATATGGAAGCATTGGCTTCTAAGGATTGGGTTATCACCCTTATTACACAGGTCATGTAAACCGGCAGTACAAATTCAATATCACAGTGGTCATTTGGGGGTTTCCTGTTCAAACATAGGTCGTATTCGAACCAAAGAGAGCATAGCTATTGATACTCACTTTGATCGGCAACGCCAACGCCACTGGGGGCTATATGATCGTATTCGAATCTTAGCTTAACCCCTTTGGAATGGTTTACTAATCGTATTCGAATCAGTAGCCTCAAAAAATTTATCTGTTTTTATACAATCACAAGTATTTGAGTTCTCACAAATATCATATGTGCCGGCTCTTACAGAGTTGAGTTATCAACTTCACTGTCCGGGTCACATAAGCCAGCGGTATCATTCAAAGGATCATAGGGATCTTGTGATCTACTTGTGTGTAGGATAAGGCTACATTTGGGTGGTTACCTGCCCTGGCTTTTGACGATAAGTCGCCAGGGCATATGTTGTTTAAACTCTTTGCAGGATTTGCAGGAATATGACATATAAATGATTAAAGTCCAAGCTCATTACCAAACTTGATGTTTCAAAATAATTATCCGTTCTGGATTTTTCTCTAAGGCTATAAGCCGCCGGGTTATAAAAATTCCGGGTTTTCTTATCAACCGATGAGGTATTTAAACTCCGGGTTTTCTTATCAACCGATGAGGTATTCAAATTTTTAATAGCCAAAACTGGCTAGATTTTCATGATGATATTGAATGATTGAGGTTTTCATACCGGGTTATATTATTCAAATCTTGAATAGCCAACATGGCTGGATTTCTATTGTGATTATCAATAACCAGTATTATTGAGGTTTTCAAAGTCGCTTTAGCGCAATGGTTATTATTTTATCAAAGGATATGATTTATTCTACAATGGAAGGAATAGTCCCGAGATGTTGTAGGCTTACGACCCGGCACTTGGGGGCTACATTATTCAAATTGAGGTTATATCAAATATGCAAGTCTCATGTCGCTGCAAGCAAGCACCATGACACTTGGGGGCTAATGTAAAGTCATTGTTTGCTCACCTTATTGAAGACCTGACTCATCACATCGTAATGATCCGGCCCTGGGGGGCTACCAGTTGCTCTTGTCAACATTTCAAGGTACATAAGTTTTAAATCCATTATATTGAAGGATCCATTGCTCAGTTGGTAAAGCACAAAGCTCTTAACCTTGTGGACGTGGGTTCAAGCCCCATGGTGGAGATTACATCATTTGATGTTATTATCAATGAATTATATATAAAGTCCCACCTTAGTATTATCTTACTAAGCCGGCCCTTGGGGGCTACACATTGTTGTTCAAGTTTACATAATAATATTTACAAAGTCCCTGCTCATTATTACATAATGACCCGACCCTTGGGGGCTAAACTGGTTGAAGTTTTATGAGCATAAGGCAAGTACAAGTACCAGGTTGCTGCAAGCATGACAACCCGGCACTTGGGGGCTACAAGTAATATGGATATAAGGGAGAAATATCTTCCAATTTTCAGTTTTGAGCAAACCAGATTGACCCGGCATCACCAATCATTATGACCCGGTGTTTGCAACAATCATAACCCGGCGTCATCAATAATCATGAACCGGCATTGGCAACAATCATGAACCGGCGTTGGAAACAATCATGACCAGGAATTAATAGTTTTTATAACCCGGAGATTTTGGAAATTATAACTCGGCAAGTTCTATATTTTCAAACCGGCTGAATATCAGATGAGTATTTCAAGACCAATATTTCTTAAGCCAGCGCTTTGGAAGCCGACTCAAATGGATTATTTGTTTACAATATTTCTTCTGCAAGCAAATTGATTATGAAGATGGTTATTGACTCGGATTTTCTAGAAGAAGGAAATGACAAGGACTTAAGGATGTTCAGATTTGTTCTTGTGTTTATTTTGCAGCATAAGTTTACCATGGATAAATCCAAGCTAAACTTGGGGGATAATGTCGGGGATATACCCCGCGGTGTAACCCGGCCGGAAGTATAACCCGGTCGGACTTGGCGACACACTGATAACCCGCCCTGACTGGACGACACACTAAGTGACCCGCCCGATCCTGACGACTTATGGGTGACCTGGCAAGCGGATCAGAGGAGCGACAAGACCCGGGGGCCCAAGAGGCTCAAGGACCAGAAGGCCGGCTTATGTTATGATAGGCCGGCTTAAGAGGAAAGGCTTGAGGAATATCTCCCTTACAAGGAATCAAGACCCGGACTTCAATCCGGCTTGTAGTACAAGATAGGCTAGTCCTACTAGGACTCCACATGTAACCCGCCCCTCTAACTTATATAAGGAGGGGCAGGGCTCCCCAAAGAGGGACAAGCAACAAGAAACAATATCTAGGGCTAGACACAAAGGGGGAGCCGGCTTACGGCGACTCTTATCATAAGCATAATGCGACCTAGCCATAAACAGCATGTAGGGTTGTTACCGGATGATGTTTCCCGGGGCCCGAAGCTGTCTAAATCCTTGTCTTGCGTGTTGCGTCTCTTGTCCCGATCAACCCCTCTCAAGCTACCACATAGATGCGTTGGCCTCGCGACTAAGTCCTGACACTAAGGACATCTGACGTGTTAATTCCATGACAGCGCCCACGAAGTACGGATGGGGAATCCGACGGGTGGGGGGAACCATGTTTCGGTCTGGGACGCGCTTATTTTTGGCTTTTTTGAACAGAAGATGGGACACGCTTGTTTGAAATTTAGGGAAAATACAAACTTTGCCCCCCTCTTAAATTTCGGACCTACCGCGGGTTGGGGGTAGTATGGTAATCCCAGGTGTCCGAAATAGTGGGCGGGAGCGATATCGGATACGCGCATGTGTGCTTAGGCGGCCATTGTGTATGAATGTTTTTCGGAGGCGGTTGCGTGGCGTATAGATGAAGCTACAAACCTACCTGGTTTAGACCTTTGGACGTCGGGCCGGTAGGTTTCACGGGTCGGAGTTATTAGAAAAGTAATTTCCTTGTACTACCAAACATTGGTCTCATGCGGTTTCAGGTGAGTAGAGGCTCTTTTGGCGCTTCGTTCGAAATTTTGAAACACAAGCATTCACGTTTAGAGTACTCTTGAACTGTGAGGATTGACATAAATAGACAACGTTATATTTGACCGGTATGTTTGAAAACCTCATTAAATTATCCGCTTATTTTTGAAATTTTGACACTTGAAAATCATATAACTACGATTATTTTGGAATGGAGGAGCTAAATTTCAATCTATTTTTTACATGACTACATATGATATTATGTACAAAATCAGAGCAAAGATTGGTGCCCCCATAATTTAGGTATGATTTACAAATGCCATGATATCAAATTCAAATAATTGAATGGATTTCATGTTGAATTCACTTTTTTTAAACCACCTTAAGTTGAATTCAAATGTATGCTAGTTCATACGTAGCTATTTATAATGTTCATTGTGTAACTTTCGTATGTATAATGTGCTTACACACACAACATGAACTATACTCACGTTTATATTCGATTGCTAAAGTGATGCATTTTCTGGAGTTCAAAATACTAACTATGTCGATCAATTGTGTCGAATGATAACATAGACATGCTCAAATTCGATAGAATCTAGATGTCTGATGGATCAATGACAGCTCCTTACGCGAATTGCAAATATCATGATCCCATCCTAATATTTGGATACAATTTATATGTTTAATCAATGTGTACAACAGTCTTTTACGTGTAGTTTCACTCTCCATTGGTGGTCTCTCACACATGCTCACACACTCCCTCCCGAGGTGTCTTTCTCGCACACATGATCTTGATATAACCCTCCCTCCCTCTCGTAACCATTTACAACTGTTTTTACTAACCTTTATCAGAAGAACTCTTCCTCTCGCAAGCATACACACGCACAATCCCCGTCGACCCTTTCTACATACATGGACCTGCCTACGTGTCTCATGTACGCACATTATCTTTAGGCCTGTCTCTCACGCATTGTCTCACACCTCTCTTCTTAATCGACGAGTATGATTCTAGCAGAGCATTCTATAGGATGCCCCATAAAGTTAAGTTGGATGAATAGTAATATCAGAGATAAAGTGGTTACCTTAGTCCGAGAACCTAGGGTTACAAATCCTAGCCGGCTTTGTCAGTGGACAAAGAGTCCTTCACAATTCTGCTATCTTTGTCTTGTACGACTAGTCATCCATGGGTCTTCCTAAATGCGTCACGGGCCGACCAATGTGGCGCAGGACGGAACCGAATGAAGGGCCTCACCTCGACCCACCGGACCTCACGTGGTGACACACCCTCTGCCCCCAAGTCTCATTATCTTCTCACACCCACACATACCAACACAAACACCACAGACACAAAAAATTTCTCCAGGTGCCTCTATTCCCTCCCCTCTTGCATATACACACTCAAGGGAATGGAATCTCTCGTCATGACGTCATATTCGTCTCTCTCTCTCTAGACCACTCTCATTTCTCGTGTTATCTCACCCACGCCCCCCCACCATCGGCCCCTCTATCCATGCCTCTCTCGAATATGTAATACACACACATACCTCTCTAGGCCCCGCCAAATGTGTCAGCTACACATTCACACATGTTACATCACGTACCCCATTGATCTAAAAAGCCCTCTCTTCACGTTTATTTTGCATACAACATTCCTTTTGAATAAAGTGTGGCCAAAAAAATATTTTAGAGTTTCTACATATATACAACATTACAAAGTTATATGGAGGAGTATGAACGCTAATTTGCATTGCATGGTGCCCACAATGATATTTATTCCGCACTATGAATTTGTATATTTTTATACTATATACAAAGTTAGTCATAGTAAAGAGAAATGAAGAGCATCTCTCTCTCCATCGCATACCCCCCTGTATGCCCCTTTCACGTATGCACATGAAACTATCTCCAGGTCCTCTAAACGTAAGCCCCCGGAAAATTCACGCATGTTTCATCTTTCTCTCGCGATATATGCAATGATGATCATTGTATTTGAAGCGAAAGCACGATACATACATTGGACTTCAGAATCCACACATTACGGTCACCATTTATGTTTAGTGGTTATTATACAGTCACGGGCTCACCGTACAACTCTGTATTTGCTCATAAGATGACTAGTTGACCAGTTAAATGCTAAACGTGGCACCTCTAGTGTTGCATCACATTATCTCACTACCATCGTGCCCACCTGTCGGCTTGTATCCACTCTATATCTACACTCTTATAAAATACATGTGATGATGGTGTGCCTGCCATCCTGCAATATAGGCCGTCCGATTTATATCTAACGGATAAGAAAGAAACTATGGCAATTTTGCAAAAAGGTACCCACACACGTCTCCACATTTGCAAATAAGGCCTTCCCTCGTTCATCATTTTCTCTCACAAGATAAACTAGTCATACAAATGCATCTTGATGTTACGTGCAACGCACGGGCATCCTGCTAGTAAGAATGAAAACAAACGACAAAAAATATTTGGACAGTGGTTCGAAGTCATGACCGTGGGCACAACGGATAAGGTGGCCTTGTATTGGTATGCTGAGCCGTCTGTTTTAACACACAGGAGCTGGTGTGGTGATTATACGCACACGCACGCATGCACACAAACTACGTGCACGCAACACTCACACAAACACATGCACCCACGCACCCACGCAACACTCACACGTACACACGCTGCCACGCACACACACAACACTCACACGCACACACACACGCATGCATGCACACACCAGTACACCACACGACCAACACATACTCTCATGCTCAAGTGCTCAACCTACACGTGCATGCGCACACATCAGGCCCTGACAGACACATACACAACCAGGTGATTCCCGCGCACGGGTTGGAGTCTTGTTGCGCCAGCGTAAATTTGTGTTTATCTGACCTTTTCCCTATGCGTACTGACAGGTGGGACCCACAAGGAACATGGTCAATTTAACTAGTTAACATGGCGCCACGCAGACTATTTGGCCGGTCAACAGAGTGCAATCCGATGCTGAACCGTGAGCAAGTGACCGTATAATCACCGCAAAACGTATATAGTGACCGTAATCAGCTTATTCTGAAGTTCGCTGACTGTATTGCGCTTTTCTCTCTGTAGGCCCTCCAAAACTACATCTCTACACGTTCTCGCATGTTACATCTAACAACTATGCAATACAACACTACTACTACACTCTAACACAATAAATCATATGTGTTTTTAGTTTTACTAGATATCATATTGTTACTTAGACCTCTCCCAATGCATTGGTGCTAAAGTGGGGTGCTAAGTGTATTAAAATGCTTAGCAACTAATGTCCCCAATGCATCGGTGCTTAGGTTTTTTAGCTAAGCCTTCTCTATTTAATTGTTTAGTAATAAAACTCCTTCATGTATTGGTTGGTAGTCTTTTTGTCTAGGTTCACGTGCTGAGCATTGGTTCTTATTGGGGTCACCGTAATCCTCTCTCTCCTCTTTAATTGCTTTGCCACATCATTTTTCTGCCTATGTGGCATCCTTAGCACCTGTACACCGTGGAGCATTGGGAAAGGCCTTAATTATTCAGTTTGCATACATTAAAATTGCCTTTGAAATGTATGGCCAGTATCATCTACCGCGCGGGAAAAATCCTGCCCTTTCCTGTTTAATCGGGTTTGTATCGATGGATTGTGCGAAACAACAAAACTGTAGTACTATATAGTACAAGTGACAGTTCACTGGGTCGTCGTGTCATGTACTCCTCCGTCGTAAGAGTGGAGCGCTCGCTTTCATAAATCTTCTAGCCCCTTTCGCCGACATGTGCGACATCAATCTACCGGGTCCACGTGCCATACCAGAATATAGTGCAGAGCAGACGGGGTGAAGCACCCCAGTCATGGCGCCAGCATAGTAATGAGCAATGAGGCGTCAAATCACAAAGCTGCACCTTTCCCGCAGTTAAGTTGGAGGGGCGAAGTAATAATGCTAAAAAAAGAAGTTGGAGGGACGAAGCAACCATCAGTTCACTCGTTGCTGAATCCGCTTCTCCCTCATCTTCTTCGACTTAACCACGTGTTGCTTCTGCCGTTGTTCTGCCTCATGTGGGATGCAGATCGTCTTGGTAAAGCACTGGCATGTGGGACCGCATGTTAGAACATCCACAATGTTTGGAGGAAACGCTGCCTCTAAGGTGGGCCCCTCGTCCAACCTCTAATTTCAGTTGAAATGTCTGTAATGTATAGCGACTGTACATTGTCTCTAAGTGGACCCCAGGTTCAAATATAATATATAGCCAAAGCATGTACTTTCTCGTATTCAACGTTGTGCACATGTACAAACTAGTGAATGACAAGTGGGGTAAAGAGATTATTTTAATTAGCTGAGAAGCTTGGAGGCCGCCTCTTCCCTTGGAGGCATCGCTAGGCATCTTCTACCAAGAGGCTCTGCACACAATGTATGGCGACGATGCAAAAGAACTAGAGGCGGTGTTAGAGGCAAGAAAAACCAACATTGTGGATGCCCTTAGCAAACCGCTAGGACAAGGTCCTCTGAAAATAAGAAACCTCCCCCGCCATCTCCGCGGCAAAATCACCTCCTTTTTACTAATCTTGATTCTATAATTTTTTTACATCAATATAATTGAGATTTGTATAGATAGCACACAGGAGCAAAACCAAGTGGTACGGTTATGGGCATCCACAAAGTGTAGCCAAATGTGAAAATAGCTTTTGGCATCGTGCGCACCATTATGGACGGTGTTGCCAAAGCCAAAAAGATGGAACCGAAGATCCCTGATTGATTGATTGAAGGAATAGAAAAATGCAACGTCTCACGTCTTTCTCCCATGCTTGGACGCATGTAGTACAGTATAGAGCACAGATTCTACTCCCCTGTCCCTTCTATCACAAATCACAAAGCAGTGAGGCATCAAATCACAAAATCACAGATGAAGCAACCATCATTTCACTCTTTGCTAACTCCGCTTCTCCATTGTCTTCTTCGAGAAACCATCTCACCGCACTAAGCTGGACGGATGACGCTATTGTGTACTCCTAGTAGTACTAATCCTTTGGTTCAACAGACTTCCTGGATGCAAATAAGGCAGTTATCTCGGCTTGCAGGCGGCACTTGCGAATGACTTACCGTGGTCTCCCTCAATGGTGTCGTCCGTCGAACGCATTTCGCCAAACCACAAAAAAAAATCATCGACGTCACCACAATGGGGAAGGATGTCAAATATAGTTACTACCTCCATTTTTTTGTACACAAGGCTAGTAATATCAAAATTACAATTTGCAAAAGGCCACTAACAATAATCGAGGCAAAATTGATGAGGTTTGCCTCGTACTATCAACCAAGGACATTAATATCCCTTGCATGCATGCGGAAGTGAGAAGGTTGGTTTGCATGGCGCTGCATTAATCAAGTGATGAGGAATGAGATGGTTAGCTCTTTGGTCTTTGGAGATAAAAACACGCATTAATTGACACGTGAAACGAGGATTTGTATCGATTAAATCCCGCAAAGGAAAACCTCGCCTTTCTTTTTTAACACTAGTACTCCTAGTACGTATGTACTTATCCTGTTTGGGTCTAGGCCTTGCATTGCCAAACTTCGCCACACATTTTTGCCAAGCTTGCCTAAAGTTTTCAAAATGAGAAGGAGGTACACTTGCGCACGGCTGTCGCGGTCGCACCGCACCCTCACATGGTCGCTCCTCCACGCCGCGGTCACACCACACCCTCACACAATCGCTCCTGAACGCCGCAAACCCAACCAAGGGAACGCACCCTCACTGACACGTGTTGTTACATGTGAACAAACCAAACTCAGCCATCCTATCGCTGACACATAATTTTCGTTCATAGAGTATGTTTATCCAACCGCATGTTGGGGAGTATCCATACGGCCCGTGCGGTGGTCTGTTGGGGAAGAAGAAGAGGTGAGGAAGAAGGAAAGAAGGGTTAGGAGATGTAGGATATTCATCCAACCGCCTGAAATGGTAGACTGACCCAAGTCAGGCGACTTGCATAACAAATATATGTTTTTACACAGCAAAAGATCCATAAAAACAACAACATAAATAAAAACTATCACTGCTCGCGCAAAGAGACGGCCGCGTCGTCTTTGGCTGCCGGTGCGAACCAGCCGTAGCTGCCGACGTGTGTCTCCGCACCGTGGTTGTCCTCGGCCTCCAGCTACTCGTTCACGCGGAGCATCCCGGCGCTCTGCACGGACGAGAGCATAGCCCGGTTCAAGCCGAGGACGTCCGGTTCCGCCTGTAGGAGGGCCTCGATGGCAACGGCATCCGCGCTCTCCGTGTCGAGTCGAGCCTCCGCCGCCCGGTTCAAGTCTAGGACGTCCGGTTCCGCCTGCTGGAGGGCATCGATGAGAGCGGCATCCCGTGCTCTACGTCGAGTCGTACCTCTGCTGCCCGGTTCAAGTCCAGGACGTCCGGTTCCACCTGCAAGAGGGCCTCGATGGTAGTGGCATCCGCGCGCTCCGCCTCAAGTTGAGCCTCCGCCGCCTAGTTCACATCCATGACATCCAGTTTCGCCTGCAGGAGAGCCTCGATGGCAGCGGCATGCGCGCGCTCCGCGTCGAGTTGAGCCTCTTCCTTCCAGTCCTCCTTTAGTATCGCCATGTTGAACTGCTGGTCCGCCTGCACCATGGGGGACTCGGACGCCTGCACGAAGTCGACGTCCATCGTCTCATACCCATCGGGGGCCTTCTGCACTACGACCTCCGCCATGAACATTAGATTGGCTTCCTCCTCCACGTAGCTTGGCTCCAGAGAACTCGGGGATTGGCCCGCTGCAAAGCTAGCTTGGGAACGGAGGTCTATGGTGCCGACTGCCGCCGCGATTTCTACGCGGCGCTCCGGCGCCAGCATCTTGTAGTAAGTGATCTTGCAGCACACCATGGCTTTCCGGCGAACTAGGGGACGCTTGATGTGGGCTAGGGGATCGAAAGGTGGGGGAATGGGCTAGAGATTAGGTGTGCTTTTAGGGCTGTGGCTGGCGTAGGCCGGGCATCGAAGGTTCTGGTGTGAATAGTGGTTCCGATGATGTCCGATCAATCGGTTTTGACTGTACATCGCTCTTGTCGCGTTCATGTTACCGCTCGGCACGCTGGACCCTCCATGTCGCTCACCCAATGGAACGCGCTTCATCTTGCGTTTTCGCTCGCTTGTGGGACCGTAGTTGAGAGCAAACCGACGTCCCTCCCCCACCCCCGCTCGTGTCATTTATTATACTACCACTCCCTCCGTTTTATGCAGAGTAAATAAAAATAGAGGTAGTATACTACAGATGAGGATCCCCTGACGTGGCCGAACCCATTGAGTAACTGACATGCGGGGCCTAGCAAGCATGGGGTCCGCCAGTAAGTGACTGAAAGGGAGGGTAAGGCAGGGATACTTACACCAGAGGATCCACTTCCACTACTACTCCCTCCTTCCATTTACTATACAGGGCCTAATACATTTTTCGAGGCTAACTTTGACCAAATGTTAGAGTAATATTATATGACATGCAACTTACACAAAGCATACGGTCAAATTCGTATGTGAAGGAGTTTCCAATGATATAATTTTCACATTATACATCTCATGTACTATTAATCTGGTCAATAGTCAAATGCGGTTTTAAAAACGCATTAGAGCATGGTTAATAATATAGCCAGTCGATGGCTATGAGGGACTGCCATGTCATCTATAGCCATCATCTATTATATGCACTCATACGGTAGTGTGGGCTATAAGGTTGGCTATTTCCCGCAAAAAAAATATAAGGTTGGCTATTGTATTAGTACTTTTTTCCATCTCCTCTCTATCTCTTTCTTCATATTTACTGTACTATTTAACTAGGAATGCGTATATAGCTAAGGCTCTTGCATGAGGGCTCACTCCCCTTACTTTTTCACATCTCTCTCCTCCACATAGGCCCTATATAAATGGAAGGAGGGAGTACAGATGTTGTCAGTACTCCGCATGTACTGTTGGACAGGGAGCTTAAAAATGTTACTATTGGACTGGCTACATGTGGCAAAATCCTAGTAGGAAGAGCATGCGCGAGAACAAGCACATTCACATGGTTGAAAACAAATAGGAAACCATCTCAAGTACAAATCTAGGAGTACGTACGAATCTAACAAGATTGATTGGGCGTTGTCGAATGTTGATACCTTTTTGATCAAAGTAGAGATACTTTGACTACACATAAAACTTATATGTAAACTAGAAAGGATAGGTGGGAGTATATTGTACGTTCAAAAACGAAATGAACATTGAATACCCTTTATATATGATTTGCGGATGCAATCATCACCGGTTCAAAATTTTGAATCCGCCTTAGGTATCACGTGCCCCCACTCGTTCTCTCTCGATTTCATCTCGGGGTCCGGAGATCGATTGGAAGAGGACTAGGGTGGGTACATGCGAATGATACTTGGCGGAATGTTCAAATGAGGCATGCGGGAGAATGGACTCGACTAGAGGGCAACATGATTGATGGAGAAGAGGGTTGGAAAACGCCACATGATTATACTTGAACGGCTCAAATAAACAATAATTTGTCTCCCTTGGCCTACATATGAAAGGCCTAATGCGCAACGTGGAGCACTGACGATCAAATATGGTCCGGAAAACAGGGAAACCGACATGTGGGGCACACCCATCGGGACGATGTAGCGCAGACTAGTCCAATGGAGGAGCTGGCCCACGACCTCCTCGCCACCGACAACCGTTCATGTGGGTCGTTGGGGCCAACAACGTGGCGCAGCTCCAGCACTGCCTCTAGACACGGTGACCGCAGTGAGCGACACGCTCATATCGTCGCTAGACACGGTCGGTTTCAGTGTGCCGAGGGTGGCATTAGTGTTGTGGCACAACCAACAATATGTTTGATTTGTGCCCAAGGTTGCCCCATCAAAGCATTGGGTAGCCAAAATTTTGGTTGAGGTATTGGTTGCCAATGATTTGGCCGACATTGGCAAGAAAAATGAACTACAGTTGGCTAGAGTTCATTGGCATGCCAAAAAATGGCTACCATCCAAACAAAGAGAAATCTTTGGGTCGTGACCAAAATTTTGGTTAGGTGCACTTTGGCCACAATCCAAACACATCCCAACACCCGACTTATCGAGGATGCACGGGGCGTCACGATGTGTTCGCGGAGTGTTGTAGCGCGGCCAACTGCTTCCTTAGGACCTGAGACCATGCCCGGTCGTCTTGCTTTTTCAATGACATGCGGGGATCGCATGTGAGCAAAGGGCATCTCCAACGTTGCCACGACCGCAGTTGACTACCCTGGCATACCAAAACCCTCATCCCTCGCGCCGTCGCGCAGTGCGTTCCCAGCCGGCGCCAGCTGCCTACATTCATGCCGTCCGTTCGTATGTCGTCGTTAAGAGGCTCGGTGCCCGATGAACCAACTCCAGCGACTTAATGACGCACCCGGACACTTGGCCTCACCGGAATGCGCTACTTAAAGCGGCAACGCCCAGCTAACTCCACACCATAGCGCATCGTCCTCCTACTTGGCACCACATCCGCCATGACCGCAAGTGTGAACGCTCTGTAGGAGAGCTTGTCTTCGGGGATGAAGCTCAAGGTCGCCGCCCTCGCTCAAGTCGCCTCTCGTGATGCAATAGGGGCGTAGCCGGACGCGGACACGACCGCACAGGCGGTGGCCACGCTGGTGGCCGATGATGGGAGCACCGTCAGCCACGCGTCCTACTTGCCGCCATCAAACGTCTGGCACCGCCAAGGTTGGGGACTCCTCCGAGGATGAGTAGGGCATGGGAGGCGGCAGGGCATGGTGTGCCAACTGGCCGGTCTGTATCCCGTGCTCTACTCTTCCTCGCCGGAGAACGCACCTTCACTTCACGGGTCTTGAACCCCGCCCCCATACATAGAGATCGCTGATGGAGGACGTCGGTCGCCGCCGTAGAATAGGTTTAGGGTCGGGTTTCTTTTATTTTTCTGTCCTATAAAAGTTCGAAATGTAATGAAAATATACAGTGTTTGCATTAATCTTGGCCGGTGTATATGAACTTTCACAATAATATAGTATATTGTAGGAGTACTAGCAAGATTCCCGTGCGTTGCATGGAGGTCAAGATCTTGTGGGAGAAAAGGATGAACGAGGGAAAGCCTTATCTGCAAATGTGGAGAGGAGTGCGGGTAAATTGCCATAGTTTCCTTCCTATCCGTTAGATATAGATCGGACGGCCTATATTGCAGGATGATAGGCACACCATCATCACCAACTCTGCTTTTTATTGAACCGAGACTAACATGCGAAGTAAAATAAACACATAGGGTCTATACATGCACAATTTATCTTAGGCACTCCAATAGTACGTCCACTACACATTCACGCATTTCACATCTTTCTACATCTACGGGAACCTACGAAAGAGTTAACGTAAATTACCTCTCTCTCTCCTCCCCTGATATTCATGGTGGTGGGCCCCTCCCCCCCCCCAATCTACAATCAACAGCTCACACATTTCACATTACGTTAATTACGTAACTGGGATTATGTAGGTGTAGCATTACTCGTCCTAAAAAACCCAACTAAGCCAACCTCCCAGCATATCGCGCGGGAAAAGACCCGGCCATGCTGTTTTAGTCGGGATTACTGGATTACTAGTAGTAGTATCGATGGATCGCGTGAAGCAACCAATTTTTTTTTGAGGTGGAGAAGCACCTAGTTTAAAAGGAAAAAAGGCATTACACTCACAACACTCCTGTCGCAGTCACATTGCACCCCACACACGTTCGGTCCTGCACACGGCTCATGCAAACGGAACACGCTTCGGCATGCCTCTTCAATGACACATGGGAATGCACTTGGAGAAACCGACCATGCGCCAAACTCCCCCAGCCCACCGCGCGAAAATCCTCACCCCCACCCAAAAATTCCCCCCAAATCCGATTCAACCGCCCTTCGGCCAACTAGCCAATAATATTCCCCAAACCCCCCTCCTCCCATCCCCCTCCACTCCATTCGCTCCACCAAGGCCGCCCTCCTCGCCGCGCCGATACGTCGGCGCCGCGGTTCGTCGAGGGGACGCATGGTGATCCTCTCGCTCCCACAGTACGCTCTCGTAGACTGTCGTCCTCTACCTGCGCCGCCACCGCTAGCTACGTTCTTGTGGAGGCGCATGGCGGTCAGCTTCTCCCACGCTACACGCATTCTAGACTGAGGCCCCGTTCATGTCGGTGTAGCGCTGAATGTTAGCTGATAGACGCTGTCAATCTCACTGTTTGCCGAAGTAGTTTACAGTCAATATGCTCTGCTTAAGAAGCTTCCTTGCCCTGTTCTGCACTCAATGTGCTTAGCTGAGATGGCATGCCAAGGCCGATTAGTTGCTAAAATATCCTACCATATATTTATTGTGACGTAGATTGCCATGGTCTAGTAGCCAATCTGTTAGGTGAAATAGCTCTACACCGTTTTATACTCGATCTTTGTTGCTGTGATGGCCTTCGACAGTTCGATGGCTGTGTGCTCGGCCTCATTGACTACTGAAACAGCCTGCCATAATTTAGCACTCAAATCTATTTGCTGAATTAGCTTTACATATATTTCGTTACTTAGATTTGCTCGTCCAAATATCTTGCCATAGCTTTAGACATCGACCTAGGTATTTTTTTCTGGACTTCATAAAAAAGCATATATGTTTTTCCTATAATATCTAGTAGAAGAACTAATTTGCATGTCTAACAGATGGACAGGACTTGGATAACTTCTGCTCGAAGATTCTCCGCTGCATATGTCGAGGGGGTTGAAAACTTCATGAACTTTATGAGAGCTGAGTATGGTGGTCCGAAATCAGAAGTGCTCTTCCCATGTAGAAGTTGTATGAATTCAGTTACAAGACCCCAGTCAACTATGCAAAATCATCTACACTTGTATGGGATGTCGTTCACATATACTAGGTGGGTTCATCATGGTGAAGCTGTGAACGTCAATGTTAATAACTACGTGGAAGCAGCAGATCACCATCTTGATCTGCCTGATGCTCAGCTGGAAGAGGAGGAGGAGGTGGTGGTGGCGGAGCTAGTGAGTTTGACCAACATTGAAACAATGCTACAAAATTCTCATGCATTCCGTGAACTTTCACCTGGAGAAGAAAAATGGTGGGCCCGCATGTTGGAACAATGCAACGTGGCTGTCACCCCAGGAAATAAGCTGTCAGTATTCTCAGCTATGGTCACCTTTCTTCATGTGAAGACATCGGAGCGGATGACCAACAAATCATTCGATGCGATGTTGGCTGCTTTACGCAAATCTTTCCCAGATGCGTCTGAGCTGCCACACACCTACAGTAAAAATAAAGAATTTCCTTCGTGCAGTTGGAATTGGATATGATTTGATCCATGTTTGTAAGAATAATTGTGTTCTGTTCCGAAGGGATTATCACAACTTAAGTGAATGCCCGAAACACAAATCATCAAGATGGCGATGCTGTGAAGAGGATTCCTCATAATGTTCTGAGACATTTTCCAATTACAACAAGATTGCAGAGGTTGTTTCATGATGCTGAAACAAGAGAGGATGTACTGTGGCATTCTAGGAACCAGGAGTACAGAGATCAGAATGTAATGAGCCATCCATCTCATGGTAGTGAGTGGAAAAGCTTCAATGATAAACACAAAAAGTTTGTTGCTGACCCGAGAAACATTAGACTTGGCTTAGCTTCAGATGGATTTAACCCATTTGGCCACCAGAGCGCCACATATAGCATGTGGCCCAGTGCATGTTATCCCTTACAACATACCTCCAAATGTCTGCACCAAAGAATCAAACTACATGATGGCCTTGCTCATCCCAGGTCCAAAAAGTCCTGGAAAGGATTTTTGATTTGTTCATGGAGCCTCTTGTGGAGGAACTTGAATAGCTATGGAGGGGTCTTCTCACTCGAGACTATATAGTAGCCCAGCAGCTGATTTGTTTCTGCGTGCTGTTATAATTTCGTGCATCCATGATTATCCGGCTTTGGGCACTATGTTAGGGCGAACAACAAATGGTCACAATGCATGTGTTCTCTGTGACAGGAATCTGCTGTCATACGCAATACTTAGCAATATCTGTTACATTGGACACCGTCGTTTCCTTGTGAAGGACAAGCTGCATCCTAGAAAATACCGAAGACATGTATTCAATGCAAAGCATGAAAACCGTGATGCGCCAAAGAGGCTCACTGCCGATGAGTTGCAAGTGGAATTAGAGAAGGTCAGGCATATTACACTAGGAAACCATCCTGGTAATGGTAGCGGGAAAAGGAAGCGTGGCAGGGCAGAAGAGAGATTATAGTTTACCCGCAGGTCCACTTTGTGGGACTTGGAGTATTGGAAAGATTTGGATGTGCGGCATAATCTTGATGTGATGCACATCGAGAATAAATATATGTGACAACATTATCGACAACCTTCTTAATATTGCAGGCAAGACGAAAGATACCTTAAAATCTAGGATTGATTTGACACACCTGGGTATCAGAAAGGATTTGCAGGTGCAAGATGAAGGTAAACCATGGGATATGGCACCAGCTGTGTACGTCTTGGAGAAGGTAAAAGGAAAAGAATTCTACGAGGTCCTGTCATGTGTGAGATTCCCACATGGATTTGCTTCCAAGCCTGAAAGGAGATTCAATGCAGATGGAAACAAGGTAAAAGGGTTGAAAACTCATGACTGCCACATCCTACTTCAAAGGGTTTTACCTGTTATCCTTAGAGGATTGGGCCGCCCTGACTTATACAGAGCAGTTGTAGAGTTGGGACAATTCTTCAAGGAACTCTGTAGTAGAAATATTAGGATAGATGCTTTGGACCGTCTTAGAGACAAGATACCAACTATCATATGCGACCTTGAGAAGATATATCCTCCAGCCTTCTTTGATGTGATGGTGCATTTGGCTGTTCATCTACCTGATGAGGCACTACTTAGAGGTCCAGTACAATATGGCTGGATGTACCCTATTGAAAGGCAGCTAGGCACTTTCAAGGGCTATGTTAGGAACAGAGCTAGACCCGGGGGTTCCATTGTAGAGGCCTACATTGCTATAGAAGCGTTGACATTCTACTCAAAGTACATTGAAACAGCTGATCAGCTTAGCAAAGAGGTGGGTGAAGACAATATCGGGCTCAATGTTTTCGATTATTCTATTCGAGTTACAGGGAAGAGTCGACAAGAGGAAAAACCTAAATATTTGGACAAAATTGTTTGGTATGTGTTGAATAACTGTCCTGAGATACTACCTTATATCAAGTAAGTGCAGTACTACAGCTTATATATCGTAATCTACTAAACTTGCAGCACATTCTTATATATTTAGATGTTTGACACGATCACTATGTTGTGCAGCATCTACAAAAAGGAGTTACTGCCGCAAAATCCAACAAACATTGACAAACTGGTTATGGCAGGATTTGCGAAATGGTTCAAGAGCCATGTAAGCTTTTGAATTGCAGTGTCAAATTTTTAATATATTGAGTACATAAGATGACCAGCTTGTCTATTTTCTAACCATAGGTTAAGAAGATGCGGGAGGATGGGCAGGCAGTTGATGATGCCCTTTACTCACTAGCAATGGGTCCTGATACTCGGGTAAGACATTATGAATCTTGCGTTGTTGGAGATGTGCGCTACAACACCCTTGCACGAGACGAAGGCAGGAAGACACAAAACAGTGCCATCATGAGCACAGATACGTATGACAAAGAGACAACTGAAATGTATGCTAACATAACAGACATTGTTCAGTTGCAGTATATCTCCAGTTTCGAGAATTATCGGTGTGAGGTTGTGTTGTGCTGTCGTTGGTATAACCTGTTTTCCAGGATCACAAAACCCAGAGCCGATGATTATTTCAAATCCATCAATGTCAAGGCGACGTACAAGACAAACGAGCCTTTTATTTTGGCAAATCAAGCAACGCAGATATTTTTCTTGGAAGACACATTTGCACGCAGCGATAACTGGAGAGTATTGCAAAGGTTTGAGCAGAGGAATTCATTTAATGTAGTTGCACAACAAGATGATGCTTACACTGCTCCTAATGTACAAGATAACAAAGATGTTCCTAATATCTTTGAGAACCACCGGGGAAAAGATTGCCTGTCGTGCTGTGGACATACAAGAGTTGATCAAGAAGAAGCCAACGTTCGAGGCCGTTGAGGACGAAGAAGAAGATGACACTGTGGGGAATTACGATTCAGACGGATACACATGGAGAAGATGTTGACGCTGCTGCTGCGGATGATGATTACATTGCTTTTGTCATATTTGCCTGTCAGAAGACATTTTTTTATCTACTATGTGACATTGTGTTTTCTATGACAACTAAAACCTGATGAAAATGTTGTTTAGTATTTTGCTATGAGGACATCACTTGCTATGTATGTTGATTTGTGTCTGGTGATTGTATGAAAACTAAAACATGATGACATTGTTGTTTAGTTGCACTCAGTTTGGCTGTGAAACTTGAATTTGATGACATAGTTTGTTGTTGGACTGCAATTTGCTCGACGTCTTCAAATGAGAACAAAGCTGACCCGACAGGGCCTCTCCCATTTATTTATTTATGAGCAAAAGGGGATACCCCCTGATCTCCGTTAATAGAAATCATTAGATGTTCACAACACTATGCCCAGCCTGCTACACACGTTTCTTTCATTACTAGTTTCAGCAAAGTGCTCATGTCATAGCCATTGAATACATCATGAGTGCTACATACACTTCAAATAAAGAGCCAATCATCCTATAGAGCACATCGATTTTGCCCATTATCTTCACAAGCTCTTTCATCACCTCATTGCTGTCAAGGCCGTTCAGCAGCTGTTGCTTGGCCATGATCAGAGGAACTACATCTTTAACCTTCTGCTCCGCATCTTACTCTTCTATCGTTCCTTCAGTTACTTCTCCAACACCCCAACCTGCTGGTATTGGGATTCCTCGGCTAATCAAATAATCAGCGTAGTTGCGTTCCCCCACATCAGCAACATCCCAGAAATACAAATCACACGAACCTTCCCTTTTCTGCACAAATCAAATTGGAAGATCATCAACCAAACTATTAAAAAAAATCAGCAACTGAAAGCAGCAGAACAACACTTAAACATATTATTACCCCATGATTCAGGCATTTGTAGAAGACTCGGCCATGGTTGAGGATTGTGGTTGAGACGCGACAGATGACTCTGCGTGATTTGCAGCGGTGGCACCACACCAACAGCAGCGGGTTGCGATGAGCAACCGGCTGCGTTGCGTGTGCCGACAGGGGTGTGATGAGACCCACAGGCGATGGTACGGGTGGCGACTTGACGCATATCTGGTTGTTGTCCGCTGAAGAGCAGGTGGACGAGCAGCCAGCGAACATGGTTGCTGCCGCCAGAGCTTCTGATGCTAGGCAGAGTAAGTAGAAAAGAGGAGAAGCGAATGTTGGATATGTCAGTTTCATTACATGTAGAGTAGCATAGCACCATATATAATCATAGTCTAGGTTTGGATTCGAACCAGCTACAGGAGCACGTCTCTCTTTTTTCTAAAACTCGGCAGCGTCTCTTTACTGGTACACTAGCTTTTTCTATATGCCTTCCCAAGTCTTTGATTTTCTTTCCCTTTTTTGCGAGGAAGGAAGGAGGACAAAATTGAGAGTTCCTGGGACTCGAACCGAAGACCTCTCAGTTGAAAACCAAGGGTGCTAGTCACTTATGTGGCAAACGTTCCCTGTGAGGAGGACGGCAGACGAACACATTTTCCTCGCAGTTTTAGTTGCAACACAAGATCGAACGGTCGCAGTTTTGGGTATGTTATCAGGCCAACGAGCCCAGTTTTTCTTTTCTTCATATATATAAAAAATTATGCTACTTGGTGTCCGCTTAGTCAACAAACGATTGTGCCAACCTTGACCGTTTCATTGACATTCAACGCCTGTCGTGTTTCTTCAGTCTCTTCTTCCTCGAGCCGCCAAAGACAAACCAATGCTGGCGGGACCGCCTAGTCCCGCCTCCCATGACTAGTTGTGCTGCCGCGCACGCATCATGGCCACATCACACCCTAAAACTCTGCGCATCTTCCCCGGCTCCTGTTCGTTCCCGTCCGAGGCCTCACCATCGTCCTCCGCGTTGGTTCGCTCACCGCGGAGCCGCCCTCTGGTGTTGTCAACATGGTCAACAACCGAGAGGAATAAGGAGATGACTGTACATGGTAAGGATGACAGTAGGGACCCAGCAGCGCGCGCAGTAATTTTGTTTTTTCGGGATGGAGAAGGGTATTAACTGGGTTGTGAGGGACCCATGGCATGTCTAGCCCAGGCTTTTATTTCATATGTTTAGTACATAACCAACCTAGTTTGTTCTTTTCCTTTCTGAAAATGGCTAGCCAGGTATTTTGTGTTTTGCAGAATAACCAATGTAGGCCTATTTGCTTTTCTACGCCCTGCTGGGCCGAAAATCTTTCAAGACGAGGAGGGATGCATTTTGCCCAGAAAATGGGCTATAAGTAATAAGAAGTGGGCTATAAGTAATAATAAATGGGCTATAAAATGAAAAAATACATCAAATATGCAATTAATTCCAAAATACAGTTTTCTTTCGGATTTTGATATTTTAAATTTCATTGTTTTTGTGCGGGTAAAATTTCATTGAATTTAAATTAAGGTATATTTAGATTTAAAATTAATTTGAATATGGCTAGAAATTTCGGGTTGTATGCTGTTTGGGACAAATTTGGAGGCTGACTTGTGGGTCTACTAGGTTGACGTGTACTTTGGCTTTGTCCACTTAGTCCATAAACGATTCTAGAAGCAGTGATCGTTGGATGTTAATCCAACGGCCGTGCTGCTTCTTCAATATCTGATCTTCTTGCTCCAGCCGTCCAAACTAGCTCCGGTGGGACTGCCAGCTCCCGCCTCCCGTGGCCTGCTATGATGCCGCATAGGCCGCACCGCCCCACCCTACTTCATTGCCGGCCAGGCCATTCCTCTACTCACCCACGCCTCCTGTTATTTTTCCGGCAACGGCAGCCAGACCAGTAAACCCTCGTACTCCCCACCGTGTGGGTAACCATTGCCGAGTCTTTCCTGGCTCCGTGTCGTTCCCCTCCTAGGCCTCGCCGTCGTCCACCGTCATGGTGCTCTCAGCGCGGCCTGGTCAACGTGGTCAACGAACGACATCCATCGGACATGGACTGCACGCGGAGAGGCTGACAGCTAGGTCCACAGCCCCACACAGGGAAATGCCTCCTTATTACATGCAAAATAATGATTCCTCCACCTGACAGCTGGGACCCACTGGAAGGGCCTCTGTATTTTGTGAAAAAACGTTCCCCCCGCTGATAGGTCGGACCTACCAGCTATGTCTTCGCACGCAAGGAAGTGCCTCCTTATTACGCACAAAAAAATGAATAACCCCTGCTAGCTCAGACCCACCATAGTAGGAGGATGACTTGTGGGCCAACTAAGTTGACGGGGACGGAGGGCTTTGTCAACTTAGTCAATATGAACGATTCTAGCTCCAGTGACCGTACGATGTCCATCCAACGGACCTAGTGCTTCTTCAACCTCTAGTCTTCTTGCTCCAGCCGCCCAAACCAGCGCCGGTCGTGCCGCGTGCTCTTGCCTCCCGTGGACGGCTGTGATGCCGCGGAGGCCTCACCACCCCCTACCACTCCCACCGGTAGCCAGGCCATCCCTCTACTCACCCACACCCCCTGTTATTCTGCGGCAACGGCAGCCTCACACCACAGCCGAACTAGGGAACCCTCATGCTCCTCTCCGCGCGGGCTTCCACTGTCGCGTCTTCCCCGGCTCCGCGTCATCCCCTTCCTAGGCCTCACCGTCGTCCATCGCCCTGATGCTCTCGGTGCGGCGTGGTCAACTAGGTCAAGGAACGACTTCCATCGGAAGAGTACTGTACGTGGAGAGACTGACAGCTGGGTCCACGGTGGCCGCAAGGAAGTGCCTCCTTATTACGCGCAAAATAATTATTCCTCCACCTGACAGCAGGGACCCACCAAACGGGCCACCGTATTTCACGAAAAAAATGTTTCCCCTGACTACTGGGACCCACCAGCTACATCTTCGCACGCAAGGAAGTGCGTCCGGGCAAAAAAACGATTCACCCCCCTAACTGATGGGATCCACCAGCTACATCTTCGCACGCAAGGAAGTGCCGGACAGTCGGCACCCGCCTGGTCGAACCATACGTAGCATTGTCATTCTGGTCACGAACGTGTATGTACATACTCGTCGATGTAGAGGCGCGCACATGTCTTCGTATAGGCGCGCACGTAGCTTGTACACGTACGTACAACGGCCAGGCTTCAAGAAAGAAAAGACGGCCCCATATGTACATACGGGCGTGGTCTCGAATGCCTTCTCGGGCATACGTACGACCAGGGCTCATGTACATGGCTGGGTCGGAATGGAGAAACTGCGTCGTCGTCGTGTTCACGGGGAGCCAACCGGCTAGGTGGGAACGGAATGCATCGTCGTGTTCGTCGGGAGGGCTTGGACGGAACAGGCAATGGAAACGAGGCCTGGCGTACCGCAAAACGGAGGAAACGTCCTTGTGTTCGACTGTCCACGTTTGAAACGGGATCCTGTTCATCGGGAGGGGTCTGGCGTACCGCAAAATGGAGGAAACTGACCTCCTACTATCGAAACGGGGGTCATGTTGATCGTAAGGGGTGTGACGTACCGCAAAACGGACGAAACGGACTTGTGTTGGAGTGCTACGGTCGAAACGGGGGTCCTGTTCATCGGGAGGGTGTGGCGTACCGCAAAACGGGACTCCACGGGATACTGTTCATCTCCACCGTCGACCTCCTGCAGCCTCCACGGGCTACCGTCGACCTCCTCCAGCCTCCACAGGCTCCTGTTCATCCAGCCTCCACCGCGAGCTACTCCATCGGCTACTGTTCAACCACCCCTCCGCGGGCACCCCTCCACTATCTACTGTTCATCCAGTCCTCCACAGGGTCGTCCTGTTCATCCAGCCCTCCACGGGGTCCTATTCATCCAGCCCCAACCGGCTCGATCGATCGGGGTCCTGTTCATCCATAGGCAACACCACGGGGTCCTGTTCATCCACCCCACCGCTCACTATTCATCCACCCTCCCGGCAACGCTCACTGTTCATCTAGAGGCAACATCGATCGGCTTAAGTTAGCAGCAGTAGCGAAGGAATCGTTCGATCGGGTTCAGTTAACAGTCATATATCGATCGCTCGGGTTCAGTAACGTGTAGCCTGCAGTGCAATCGCTCAGATTCAGTTAGAGCTCAATGCCTCGCTCGGGTTCAGTTAGAGCCAACGCCTCGCACACAGGCGCGTACATGTACGAGAGAAACGCGCATCGCTCGGCCCCCGACCACCCACCATAACCGGGAACTCCCCGAAATTTTCCTCGCCTTCGCTTCTACCATGGTTTTTTCCGTCATGGACGGCCCAAAGAATGTCATGCAGCTGCGTCTCCGGCTCGCCCAGGACGAAAAGCCCATTTTCTATCATGATTTTTTGTCATAGAAGTAGGAGCCCACCACATCTATGATGATACTGGGTTTTGTCACAATTATCGTCATAGAAATGTCATAAGTATGACAGAAAAAAAAATTGTTCGGCCCAAAATGTCATGGATGTGTCTTTTTTTGTAGTGATAGTATCATGAGTTAGTATCGATCTTAGGTTCCTTATTAATTACCATGCATGACACAAAGTAGTACATCATTTAATAAGATACGGTATCATCATATGATACCATGCCCTCTCTTTCATCATTTAACTACGTGCCACGTCATCAAAAAGTCTAGCTGGCATGCATCATACCGCTTGATACTCCCATATTACGACCAACCTTATTAGGGTGGCCATAGGTATCATAGCCGGTATCATGCACCCAGGAATAGAAAGTATGATGATGTGGCAAAGAAGCAGTAACATAGTTAGATACCGTAACACACACACACACATATAGTAGGTAGATACTGTATCATGTTAAGAGCGGTTAAATATATATAAAGAGGGTTAGGGTCACATATAGTAGGTAGATACTGTATCATGTTAAATGTGATGCTAATTTGTGTCATGCATGGCAATAAATATAATCTATATATGATACTATACTCTATGTATTATACCATGCGCTATAATTAATTATAGGTAGTATCATATGTACTGTATATTCATGATACTACTATATGACACTCTCCACTATACTCATGATTTCTTACCATGGAAAAAAATTGGAGGCGAATAGATGAACTCATGTTTTCATTCGAACAAAAATATGATGTCAGGTAATGTAAATGTTTTCAAAGAGCACACGGTTCACTCACAAAAGCCGTGTGTCCACTAAACTGTGGCCGATGCACCCCCCCCACACACACACAACCCTGTGCCACGCGCATGATCTGAGTCGTGCGTTCTGATTGGCCAGAACCCAAACCCCAGGGATCGTACGTCTGCACCATTGGATGCTCCCACATCGAACGGCAATCCTCATCCCTTTCGACAGGAAATGCAGTCGGCTAGGAATTGAATTATATGTTAACATGCATGGTAAATGCCAAAAAATGTCTTACATATAGCACAGGAGACCTAAAATGCGCCAGCAAATCAAACCCGTGGTAAAATTGTGATTGGTTTACGTGCGAAAAATTTAGATGAGAAACGATGAACTCACATCTTCATTTCAGAATTAGTACGTCTTCATTTCAAACGAAATTATTCTGTTTGTGCACACGAGCACTTAGCGGAAACCATTTGCATAGGCCTTTCTGCGCGCGAGGCGACCGGGGATATTTTTCACCCTTTTCACCTAGGCCGCCAACACCCCCCACCATCCACCCGCGTTTCACTCAACTAGTCCACCCAATATCCTTCGTCAGCTCCCCTCCCCCAAATCCACAGCAAAACCCTCTCCGGCGCCACCATGCTCACCCGGCCATGTGCCCGCTCTTCGGCGTCAAGCCTACCTCCACTACCGTTCCCAACATGCGGCGGCCCACGCCTCACCGTCTTTGTTTGCTCGCCATCAACCCTAGAGCATACCGATGCAGTAACCCTCGCCTCTCCTGTGGTCCGGCTGGGTTTGCATTAAGAAGCGTGTTATTTACTGCTCTCCATCGCGCTGAGGCATATTCCTCAAAACCCCTCTTCCAATTTCGTTCCGTATGTTCCCAAAATGGCTATAAAATAACGGAGAGCGTATATATGTTCATTATCTACCTTCCTTACTACATATCAGCTGTATTTGTTCCAATAAGTTACTGCCTATTTACATATCGCGGGCGCCCGAGTCACACAAACTTAACAAATTAGTTGTACATTATCTAAATTATTGCATGGCATGTTTAGAAAGCTTGATACCGAGTTGTTAGTTTTATGCTTATCCTCCTTTCCTGTGTTTCGCATGTGTTCTCTGTAGATGCCAAGTAGCAGCGACAACACTCATTCAGGCCATGTATGTTCATTTGATTCGAACAACCCTAGGTCTTCAGCAGATTGTGAGGGATCAAGTAGTCTTGAACGGGGTAGAGCTGCAGCAATTACCCTTCCGGTCAGGACACGGAGGAACGCTCCAAGGAAGCCCACACACCAGACTAAAGGTGTTATGAAGTAACCGAGATTGATTTAAAGTCCTAGGCTCCAACTAAACCAGATAAAGCATGCATGAGGTTCAGGAGTGTGTGTGGATTTGTTGGCAGGGCAAGGCTCAACATTAATCTGCCGGGGTTTCAGAAGGCTGACACAAAAACACGACAAAGGATAGTCCGGGAGATGATGGGTCACTTCAACATTCCAGAGAAGTGGAGAATGCAAGTGGAACACGCTGCACTGGAGAAGGCTAGGGATGCTTGGAGAAACTGGAAGCACATGTTGTACAAGAAGTACTTGAGTGAAGGCAAGGACCCAATCCCCGCATACCCCCAAATTACAAATGCAGACTGGGCAGAATTCAAAAGGGTCAGGGCAACTCCAGAGTTTGCTGTGAAGAGTTTCAAGCAATTAGAACTTCAGAAGAAGAACATACACCCCCACCGTATGGGTGTGGCAGGATACTACGACATGAAACTGATATGGGAACAGGAGGACAAGAAGCAGTAGCGGCGGGTGGGAATCCGGCCTTTAGTGAAGTTAAGGGCGAATGCGCCAGAGACTACTTGTGGGCACGCGCAAAGAGGCGTGATGACAGAACTTATTACTTTGAAAACGCATGTGATGCTAAACTATATGAAGTGATCGTAGAGGCTTCCAAGATCCCTGGAAGGTTCTACAGGAACTCAGGGCCATGTGACATTCTATGCATTGCTCTGGACACAAAATAGCCCCCTGGACGTGCAAGGGGTATAGGTGTTAATGTCCCGTACAAGAGGGCTTTCACACTCAGCAAAGAAGAGAGGCTCGGCATGAAAAAAGTGACGAGTGAAATGAAGCAGGATGCATTGTTTGAAAAGTTGAAGAAGGAGATTTATCCGGCTATGCATTGCTTATTGCGCGACAACACTGCACAAGAGTAGTTGTGCGTCAGCTGACCCCAGCAACACTGAGACTGCAGCTTCTCGTGATGATGCTATATCTGATCTATCTGGAATGAAAGACGAACTGAAGGGCGTGCTTACACATTATGAAGGTACACTAAAATGTGCAACAACCTGGGTTTGCCCACCCTTCTTGGAAGATGGCCTCTTCTTGGACAATGCACCACTGAAGCCGGGCTGCGTGAAGTGCTACGTGACTGAAGTAAAGCCTGGATTCAATGAATTTTCCCTGAAAAATGTCCTAGGAGACTTTGATGAGCAAAGGACGTTGGGAGAAACACTGTTACATCACATCCAGTGGCCACGAAAGGAACACTACAAGAAAATCTGCCTGTAGAGGCGTGTACTTTCATAGCTAGAGACGTGCTATTTCATCTCTAGGCAACCGTAGAGTCGACTTAGTAAAGCGTCTTTGGAGCGTCTTCTCACGGACCGTCTCAAAACATGTAGACATGCTCGCTAAACATGTCTACGTGGCATGAGACGCTATATTGAGACGTTCAAAATCGTCTCTAGGTATGTTGAGACGTTATCTTAGATGCGCTCTATCACGTCTCTACATAAAAGACCTTCATTTGTCATGGGCCCATTCTTATACACGTTGTGTAGATACGTCGTGTTCGTCTCTAAATATATGTATGCTTCTTTGTAACCATGAAATATTTTACATTAAACATTATTTGATTTATTTCAAATGTGCAATTCATCATTTAAATTCACTTACTTTATCGCACCACACATGCATGTGCAGAATGATCAATAAATATCATTATATAAAGGCATCCACCCATATCAACAATTACATTCATAAGCAACAAATATCATTATTTAAAGGCATTCACCCATTTTATTTTATTTTGGAAAAGGGGGTTTACCCCAGCCTCTGCATCAGAAAGATGCATACGTCTCATATTATTAAAAAATCCAGTAACAATGTCTCCAAGTCTCAAAGTAAGAAATAAAACAAAACGCTCATCAGAGCCAGATCGAAAGCCACAACCAGCTGGCAAATAAAATATGAGCACTACATGCCTATCCTATTACATGACCGCCATCCAAACTGGTTGAAAATAACCCAAGCTACCATCTCCCATCGGGTAGATGCAGTAGCCAAACGCCCCCTGGCCTCCGCAGGAGTGAGTAGCGACCACATACGGATCAATGCTGTGGCCCTAAAGATAACCTGCAAAAAGTGAATGTTCGTTGTCCTGTTAAAAACCAAATCATTTCTGCAGTTCCAGACTGCCCATAATAAGGCACAAACTCCAACACGAATGTGCCTCGCTATATCTGAATCAACCCCATCAAGCCACGTTCGAAATAACATGTTGATGGAGGTAGGTGGAGTAATATTAAAAGCTACAGCTAGCAGAACCCATCCAATTGGGTTTTGCCAGATTATCCTTTGTCAAAATGACTTGTTTATGTACAAACCACATAAACACTTTGATTCGCAAAGGCACCTTCACTTTCCAGACAAGCTTCGAGGAGGGAATGACACTAGAGTTTATGACATCCAGGTACATGGATTTGACCGAAAACACGCCGTCCTTAGTCAGTTGACAATACAACCTATCTGGCTGTTGACACAACTGGACATCCATCAACCTTCTTACGAGATGAAGCCAAGCCTCCCAACGATCACCAACTAGCGTCCTTTGAAAACTAATATTGAGGGGCGTGGACTGTAAAACGTTTGCAACGTACGCTTCTCGTCGTTGAACAACGTTGTACAGGCATTCACCCATATCACCAATTGCTTTCACAAGAATACCCTTTGCACAATTAGCATGCTTGGTAAATACAGGCAGCAAACTAATTAGTAGGAACAAACATTTTGAGTTCATAACTAAATCAAATCAGACATTCAATTCAAAGATACAAATAATTATGAAAAGATCCTGCAAACTAGAACAAAGTTTTCCTATGAAGCTAAAATCTATACATAATTCAAAATATTTGTTCATCTAAAGAGTAATTCTTCTGTAGTTGCTCCTGGCTCCTCCTATGCACTCCTTTTCTAAATCTTCAGCTGCCCTGAAAAAGAAAGATGACAGAGAAAAATTTAAATGGCAGTCGACCATCCATTTGGAATAAAATTTCCATCAGTCTCCACAATTTGTTTCCCCCGCATAATTTCGATAAAGTTTTAACTCAGAATTTCCCTATCACCTGTAACACATCTCCGCTCGCCCCTGCATGCAAGAATATCATATTGGCTTATAAATGGACCATATACATCACACTACATATGTGTTTGAAGAAAGTTTGAGCATACAAGTTATTTTAATTTGGCTAGTAGATTTAGGAGGCTTTTTTGGTAATAAATCATCAATCTCTGGAGGGCCTTGTAAACTTTCTTCATCTAGTTGTACACTTTCAGCAGCCTACACTTAGATGTTCAACCTTCGAAGCCACCGAGGTTCCCTCGACATAATATTTTTGCCAAAACAATGTTAAAATCATATGTTAATCAACAAGCTAATGACCGGTAACATGTGCACAGAAATGTATCGCAAGGTCATGCATTGCACTGCATTATCTAATAAACAACTAAACCATGCAAGATCCGATAGGTACATAATAGAGACTATAAGAAAACTGCATACATATTAAAGGGATCTGGCACAAGTAGATCGCCTTCTATGCAGAGAGCTAAATCTACTAATATATCACCTTGTCCTATCAATGCTGCTGCGCAAATCAGTTGGCTAGCATATCAATTACTTTGGAAAGAAACGAAAATGAATTGTAAGCAATGTTCTGTTTTGTAACTATGACTATAACATCAGAGATAAGAAAAAGGTATCATGCATTATATTAGTTGATGAGAATAGAATTGCAGTAATAGAGGCAAATATTGAAATTAACACAATAAAATTTATGATTATCTCTTGAAACTAAGTCATGGTTCCTATACAATTTTTTTGTTTAGTGCAAATTAACATGGCATACTTTTTACACCAGAGTGAAAAATGCATGGCTCGGTTACTCAGATTTTTGCATTCATAGAAAAGGCAGAACGATTTATCGTGTAGTATATATATAGCGCATAGCTATCACACACCTTTGCATTTGCATGCCAAATATACGCTAATCTGTCAAGTTCACTTTGATTTGTCAATGAATATCTCAGCTATACCTGAAAAGGCAGATCTTTTATTTGGTTCACATAATCACAACGACAGTTAAGTATTACTACTCACTAGTAGGTAGCTCTCCATCATTTTGGGTGAGATCTGATTTTGGACACAAGGGTGCTTATCTGGAGCAATGGATGGAAATTCGGCTGACATGAGTACCTCATGACAGTGGTCACATATTTCCAAGACCCCTGGAGGCTATATACAATAACACAAACACAACAATTCATCAGTGACGGATGTTCATATCTCAAGAGAAAGAAGAGATCTGGTTCGGGTTGCTGTTTACAGGTTAGAGCTGCCATCTATCTACAAAGATATAGTAGGAGTTATCAGACTACCCAGTTTCCTTAATAAAGGCAAATTATAGTTAGTTGATTATGAGAAACCCTGTATCCTGCTAGCTGCAGTTGCCGTCAGTACAACCGAAGTTACCATGGCGTGCAAAGTGACATAGCACTATCACGTTTTATGCTCCAGGGTAAATGGAATGTGAGGTTGATTTGGCCTACCTATCTAAGAATGACTTGTACTGTTTTTGTATACAGGAAGGCATGAGCGTGGCGACTCGGGAGGCGACTGCGGCGAGCGCGGCGAGACGGCCTCCGATGCCGGCGGATCCTTCTAAGAGGCGAGTAGGGGGCGGATAAGGGCCCTCGCGGGTTCGGAAGATGAGGACGACGACAACGGGGACCCCGCTGGCAGATCGCTGGCCGATTACTCGCCGACGCCTTCTGACTTGATTTGTGAGGCCTTCAGCCCTGGATATTCGGAGGTAGAGGTGGCCGCACTGGTCGACGAGTTTGTGCCGGGCGATGATCCGGCGCGGATCGGGCTGCGTTCAGAGGATAGGGTGGAGGTGGTTCGCCGGATCGTTCACCAGAGGACGGCGGCGACGGCGATTCGGCCTTGGAAAGGGCCACTACCTAAGGTATGCATCCAACCACTAACCTTGTCCGATTTTATTCCGCAAGATGCTTGGACTAGAGTGGTACGTAAGAAGAAGAAGAGGATGGGGAGATCGGAGCTAGCAACGCCGGCGCCGGTGAGCCGAACGGCGGCTGGGATCCGGGCGGCTAGGGTTGCTCGTTTGAATTCTATCTTGGGCCGTGATGGGGCAGTCGATAAGCAGGCTGGCTGTGCACCCGTGCTTGGGTATGAGACCCAATATTGGGGAGCTGAGGAGGTATCGACTGGGCGTGTGGCCCAGGAGAGCCTGGAAACGCTTTCCGTGCCGATCGAGCTTTCCAGGGTTGACGATGATCGTGATCGAGCAGACCGGGTTGGTGATGATCCGAAGGTTGTTGGGCCGGCGGGTGCTTTTGGGCCGACGTCTAGGGGGAATGAGGCCCAGTTGGACGTGGCTCCTAGTGATACTGTGTGGGGGGGGCATGCATGCTTCGTTCATCCTCACCTACGCCGTCACTGCGCCCTAGGGTTAGACGATCGCCGTGCCTACGTTCTGCCGGAACTGGTCGGGCACGCCGCATCCTACCTCTTGGCTCGATGGCTGGAGCTGGAGGCGCTACCCCTCCAGGGAAGAAGCCGACTCCCAATGGGGCTGGTCGGGCTGCGGGGGTGCCACCCCCAGGTCATGGCAGCGGCCGGGACGTGGTGCCGCCGGGTCCAGGCGCTGGCCGAGGAGCGATGCAGGCACCCGCTTCTGGTTCTGGTGGTGGTAGCGCGCCGAACACTCATGTCGCCACCGCGAACGTGGCTTCCTGGGGGGGCGGTGGGGAGGCCGCCGGCTCCGGCCTTGCTACCTGGCGGGCGGGGCGGACCGGGCTCCGGTCTTCGGCCGCTTGCTCCGGGAGGTGCGGCGGTGGAAGTTGTGGGCAGGGGGGCCGTGCATCCTAGGCCGCTTGTGCCTTCGGGTCTGGTACTTAGACCGTCTCCTGCCGTGCAGAGCACTGCGGCCGTGGTAGCGGCGGGCTAGGGAGCTGCGCCTCTTAGGCCTCAGGCCCCTCCTCCCCATGTCGTTGCTCGTCCGCCCGGTTCTGCGGCTGCGCCCCGAGGTCAATGGGGGGATGACGGATACGATGCATATGGGACTGGCCAGCACCGTGGTTCTTCGTCCACGGGTGGTGGTCGTGGTTATGCCTGGCAGAGTGATGGGTCCATCGACAGGCCTTTCTTCGGCCCTTCAGGTGGCTTCGTCGAGGGGCCCTCGGATCCGGGTCAACGGCAGCAACAAGGTTACCGAGGCCATCAGGGTGGTCGGGGAGGCCGAGGTGGCCGGTACCATCCACGTCCTCCGCCACCACCTGTTATTGTCGACCAGACGACAGTTGACGGGGCTGCCGAGGAGCCTCGTCTGACTGGCCATGCTATGGAGGTGGTGACGGCTCTTGCTATTGTGCAGGTTCCAGAGAACGAGGTTATGACCGATGTGTCTGCGGAGTTAACAGATAGGTCTGAGGCTGATAGGGCATCCAAGTGGGCACGTAGGAAGCAAAAGATGCTTTGTTACCGTTGCGGAGACAAGGGCCACTTCATTGCGGAGTGTGTGGCTCTGTTATGTGATACCTGCGGTAAACTGGCACACGACTCTCGGGAGTGTCCGCTATTGCGAGATCAGGCACCGTCACTCATGATGTATGGAGTGTACTGTGCTAAGTTAACTTTTTTTGAATCTCCAATTGAGCGAGAGGTTTCTGATGAGTCCACGAGTATGACCACGGGGATAGTCAAGGTCAACAGAGGGGAGGTGTCTGAGCCACAGATCATGCAGAGGCTCCGTGAGGTGGCCCCTGGGGAGTTCAAGTGGGACCTTGTCAGCCTCGCTGATAGGATGTTCAGGGTTGAGTTTCCTTGCATGGAGAATCTGCATAGGTTGTTGAGCTTTGGGATGTGTAAGGTGCCGGGAACGGGTGGTATCTTTGAGTTTCAAGAGTGGAAGCTTGTTGAGCCTCAGGGCAAGCCGCTTACTCAGGCGTGGCTGCGATTCTCCGAGGCTCCCTCCAGGCCGCTGCAGGATACTCGGGTTGTGGCCAGTTTGGGCATTTTAGTGGGGAAGCCTGAGCGTGTGGACATGGAGTTCACTAGAGCTCATGGGATTGCTCGGGTTTTGGTTAGTATTTTGAACATTGAGTATGTTCCGGAAGTGGTTAAGTTGGCTTATCGAGGCAGGACTTATGATCTTGTTATTGAGTTTGAGGATGAGAGCCTTCCGGTGGTGCCGGCTCATGACTCTGACGTGGATATGCACGAGGGTGATGGCGGTGCGGGAGCACGGGAGCAGTCGGTCGAGGACCCTGGACGACAGCTGTCCAAGAGGCCGGGGTCTGAGCTTGCTTCGACCGGGGATGGAATAGTCCTACCCATCGTGGTACCTTCGACGACTCTGAGATTTGGGTCTTTCGAGCCTTCTTCTGCTCCCCCGAGGCTGTGGAGTGATCGGGTCGAGTCTGAGGAGGCTTTTGAGCTCGAGTTACCGGCTTTGGGGTTGGAGGGTGATGTGGACATGATTCCTAGGGGTCGGCAGGTGGCCAATCCTTCTCGTGTTAGCACATGGTACCTCCTCGGGAGGTGACACAGCTTGTCGTACCTGACTTCTCCGGTGGGGCCCTGGGGCAGGCGGCCTCGGGATGCTCTCCTTCTGCTGAGGAAGGGGATTCGGGGCAGGTGGCTCCCGTGTCCTTTTCTTCGCCGGGAGGGGGTCTGGGGCAGGGGGCCTCAGATACCTCTTCTCCCGTCGCGTCTACCTTTCGACGGATGGCGGCTCTGCCTTCGGGAGAGGGCTCGGGGCAGCTGGCCTCGGAGCTTTCTCCCCCTTCGGCGCCTGTGCGGGTAGCTTCTTCGGTGCTGGGTGGGGAGCGAGGGCAGGTGGCCCTTGTTCTGCCTCCACCACCCACCGTACTAGCTTCGCCGTGCGGGGCGCGCCACGAGTCTGAGGTCTTCGTCAGTGCTTGCCCACTCTTGGGCGAAGCTGTGGGTGAACCCGTGCAGATGGATCAGCCAGCTGGTTGGGGTGCGGCAGGAGGCCGAACCCCGACCGCGATCTCTCGGGAGGAGGTCCTTGCGTTTGGAGGGATTCAGGATCCGGTATCTAAGGGGCGCCGGGTGAGTGGCCGTCTCCAGACACAGCCGTATGTGGATGACATTCAGCAGCGGTGCGCCATGAGGGCGGCCAAGCTTCGTGACGTGGAGGTCACTACTGGTATGTCGGTCAATACCTCTAATTCCATTTTGCATTTTTCAAATGATGAGATTGTTCAAAATGCAAATCAATTAGGAGTTTCGTTGGGTAGTAATGACAATGAAATCTCTAATTCTGTTAATGATCTTCTAGACCTAGAGGATGAGCGGGCCTTAGAGATGATTCGTAATATTGCGGTTGTTAAACCCATGAGTGATACTGAGGTTGATGCACTCGGGGTCAGGGTGCTCGACAATTTTTGTGTGGATCTTATGCAACCTAATACTTACGAGGATGTAGAGGCTGATTCTACCGAGATAGTTTTGGCTAGCCCCTCTGAGACTGGTTCTGAGGACCAGTTGCAGAGTCAAACTGTTCCCAAGCGCAAGTGGAAACGGAAGGTATACCTGGTATCCGTAGTGCGTAGGAGTGCTAGGATCCGTACGGCAAAAAAATTCCAAGATGAACTATGAAAGGAATATTCTGGAATAGCAGAGGTCTAAAGGACTTGGCTAAATGAAGGTTTCTTGCTGAGGCGTCTCTCGAGCATTGTTTAGATTTTATCGCTCTATCGGAGACAGGTAGAGATAACTTCGCGCCTAAATTTCTAAATACTTTGTCGGGAGGTATAGATTTTGATTGGCAATGCTTGCCGCCGAGAGGGAGATTGGGTGGAATCCTTCTCGGAGTTAGGTGTGAAGCGCTTGAGGTTCGCATTGTGGTCATGGGAGACTTTGCGGTCAAGTTTAGGGTGCGGTCGGAGGTTGATGGGTTTAATTGGGCTCTTGTTGCGTTATATGGTGCTGCACAGCCCGAGCTCAAGCCCGAGTTCTTGGCTGATCTTATTCGAATTTGTGGTTCCGAGCAGTTGCCTATCCTGGTGGGGGTGATTTCAATATAATTAGACGGCATGAGAATAAGAACAATGATAATTTTGATGGCCGATGGTCGTTCATGTTTAATACTATCATTCAAAGTTTGGACCTGAGATAAATTGAGCTCTCGGGTAGAAAGTTTACCTGGGCTAACGCGATGCCAAATCCGATGTATGAGAAGTTGGACCAAGTGTTGGCTAGCATCTATTGGGAACAGAAGTTTCCCCTGGTGACTGTCCAGGCCATGTCCGTGGTATTTCCGACCATACGCCGTTATTTGTTAACTCTGGTGAACCCACCCACCTGGGGAACAAAAATGTGTTCTCCTTTGAGTTGGCTTGGTTTGAATGAGAAGGCTTCCTTGATCTTGTGGCTAGAGAGTGGGCTAAGGATTCAGGAGGGAAGACTGCGCTTCAGCTCTGGCAGAATAAGATTAGGCACTTGAGGAGTTTCCTGCGTGGGTGGGCTAAGCATCTTAGCGGGATTTATAAAGTTGAATAGGAAAAGCTCCTTGCCCTTATTCAGTCCCTGGATGTCAAAGCAGAAACCACGATACTGCCGGCTGCGGAGCTTCATGCCAAGCTCAAGGCAGAATTGAGGCTGAAAGAACTTCTTAGAGAAGAAGCGTTGAAGTGGGCGTTGCGGGCCAAGGTCCGGTGAGTTGTCCAGGGGGACACGAACACCCAATTCTTTCACATGATCGCTAAAGGTAAGCATCGAAAGAACAGGATCTTTCAGCTTGAGCAAGATGAGGGTACAATTGTAGGACAGGAAAACCTAAAATTGTACATTACGGAGTACTAGAAGCAGCTGTTTGGCCCTCCAGAAGAGAACTGTGTGTCTCTGGAAGAGTCAAGGGTTGAGGATGTTCCTCAACTCACATCGGTGGAGAATGATATTCTTGCGGCTCCTTGCTGGACAGCTTCATCTTTTTCAGCTCAATTTTGGAACGATCACCCTTCTTCCTAAGAAAACAGAGGCTGTGAGAATTGAGCAATTCAGGCCAATCTGTCTTCTTAATGTTAGTTTCAAAAAATTTACCAAGGTCGGGACCATTAGGCTCACACAGATTGCGCATACTGTTGTGCAGCCTACCCAAACTGCTTTCATGCCGGACAGGAATATCCTTGAGGGGGTAGTGGTCCTTCATGAAACACTCCATGAAATCCACACGAAAAAACTGGATGGGGTTGTTTTCAAAGTGGATTTTGAAAAAGCGTACGACAAAGTCAAATGGCCATTCCTTCAACAGGCCTTGCGTATGAAGGGTTTTGATGAGGCTTGGCGACGCCAGGTAGAATCCTTTACGCAAAAAAGGAGTGTTGGAATTAAAGTAAATGATGATATCGGGCACTATTTCGAGACACACAAAGGCCTGATGCAAGGAGATCCAATGTCCCCTATTTTGTTCAACATTGTGGTTGACACGTTTGCAATCCTAATAGGTCGGGCAAAGGAAGCCGGTCAGGTGGGTGGCTTGGTGCCCAACCTAGTTGATGGGGGGGTGTCCATTCTGCAGTACGCTGATGATACTATCATCTTTATGGAGCATATCCTGGAAAAAGCGAGAAATATGAAGCGGGTGTTATGCTTATTTGAACAATTGTCTAGGTTAAAGATTTACTTTCATAAAAGCGAGTTGTTCTGCTTTGGTAGAGCCAAGGAGGAACCGGAGGCTTATAGGCAATTGTTTGGTTGTGAATTAGGGGCTTTACGTTTCACCTACCTAGGTATACCCATTCACCATCGTAAGCTAACAAACCGAGAGTGGAAATGCATCGAGGATCGGTTTGAAAAGAAACTTAGTTGCTAGAAGGGCAAACTTATGTCATATGGGGGCCGGTTAATTCTTATTAATTCGGTGCTCACGAGTATGCCGATGTTCCTACTATCTTTCTTTGAGGTTCCAGTTGGGGTTAGGAAAAGGCTGGACTTCTACCGATCAAGATTTTTTTGGCAGAGTGATGAACTTAAGAGAAAGTATAGACTCGCCAAGTGGGATGTTATTTGTCGACCAAAGGACCAAGGGAGTTTGGGTATAGAAAATCTTGAGGTCAAGAACAGATGTCTGCTTAGTAAGTGGTTGTACAAGCTTTCAGTTCCGACCAATGCAACTTGGGCGCAGATTCTTCGTAACAAGTATCTGCAGTCCAAAACTTTGTCACAGGTGACAGTGAGACCAACTGACTTGCCGTTTTGGAAGGGGCTTAGGAGAGTCAAGGAAACTTTCTTTAATAGAATAAAGTTTATTGTCGGTGATGGCAATGATACACGTTTCTGGGAGGACACTTGGTTGAGTGATACACCATTAGCACTACAGTACCCAACCTTGTATCGTATTGTCCAGCGACGTGATGCGCTAGTTGCAATGATTATGCAGTCCATTCCCCTTAATATTCAGTTTCGGTGGGTGCTTGTTGGTGAGAGATGGGAAGCTTGGCTCCATTTGGTGCGTAGATTGATGGAAGTCCAGCTAGCTCAACAGCCCGATCAGTTGTGTTGGAAACTTACTAGGAATGGACAATTTACTGTAAAGTCGATGTACATCGATGTTATTAACTCCGCTGTCATTCCTAGCTCCAAACATGTTTGGAAAGTAAAAGTGCCTTTGAAAATTAAAGTGTTTATGTGGTTTGTCCATAAACATGTTATTTTAACAAAGGATAACTTGGTCAAGCGCAATTGGACAGGATCTACTAGGTGTAGTTTCTGTGATCGGGACGAGACCATTAAGCATCTCTTCCTTGACTGTCCTTTGGCGAGAATTTTGTGACGCACCGTGCAAATCGCCTTTAACATTACAACTCCGAGTACGGTCGGGTCGTTATTTGTAATGTGGCTGGATGGGATAGACTCCGATACAGCTAGACATATTCGTGTAGGAGTGTATGCGTTGTTATGGGCAATTTGGAATTGCAGAAATGATTTGGTTTTTAACAGAATAACTACTATTTATTTTTTGCAGGTTATATTCCGTGCTATGGCGCTCATCCGTATGTGGCCTTACTCACTCCGACGGAGGCCAGTGAGCGTTTGGTTACTGGATCTGTCCGGTGGGAGATGGTAGCGCGGGATATCTTCAACCGGTTTGGTTGGCGGTCATGTAATAGGATAGGCAATTAGTTTTCCTATCTTTATTTTGACAGCCGGTTGTGGCTCTTTGGCCTTTTCTTGGTTTAGCATCGAGGCTCTTTGTGAGCTCGCATTTATTTTGTTGAAGACTATGACATTGTTGAACCTATTTTATTTTATTGAAGTGGCCGTATGCATCATTCTGATGCAGAGGCCGGGGAATCCCCCTTTTCGAAAAAAAACAGTTTCTAACATACTTTTGAGGAAATCTGTTAGAATTAATATCTAGGCAAGCAAACAGTTCACCAAACACTTAAGAGTGCATTGTCTACATGAAGGAAGTAAGGAGACGTAGGTAGAAGAGGATAGAGACTTTAGATGTATATGAATGAAGGAGGCCACTATGATTGATTTAATGTTAATGCTAAACCTGTAGGGGATATGGGACAAGGGATCACCTGCTTACATGGCGGAGGCTGAAGATGCTGGCCGGAGGCGGGCAATGCTTGCGGTTGCGGGGCGGTGTAGCAACGAAACTCGCCGCGGTGCTTCGGGTGAGAGATGAGACCCAGGTGGATGCGGCTTGGTGTCAGTGAGGACGACGTCGAGGGGAGCACGGCTTCCTGTTGGTGAGGACGACGGACACCGACGGGGCTCCAAGCCTCCATCTACTGGCGCTGCGAGGGAGGAGAACGGGAGTCGGCGTCGGGCGGAACTAGCGGCAGAGGGCGATGCTTCGTTATGAGGCTGCCGCCGTGTGGGTGGGAGATCGGGCGGTGCGCGGGGTTGGCTTGAAGTCGGCGCAGGTTGGATCGGGGAGGTTGAAGAATGGGGAGGTGGGTAGATGGCATCGTGGGGAAAGAAATATCTGGAAAAATTCGAGAGACGCGGGAAGTTTAGGCGGTAAAGAAAATATTTTGAGATCCCCAAATATGATTACTAGGAGAAAATAATTTTGAGATCCCCAAGTATGGATAAATATTACTGTAGTATTTGTTTCTAAAAAAGGGTAAATGTTATTTTTGGGCTATTTCTTTTTGTTGGATCAAATTGCATTCACATGATGGGCTCGTGCACAAAAGGAAACATGAAAAGAACAGGGCGCTTCGGGCGTCGTCTGATGGAGCGTGCGAAGGAGCGATTTCTTGTAATACTCACATAGTTTAATAAAAAAAATAAAGCTCGTGCAATCGTAGATCAAAGGGGCGGAGTGCAACTTAGAAAAATAAAAGTTGTGTCCTCGACCTGTGAGCGTGACCCGGTAGTAAAAATAAAAGGAAACTCATAGGCCGAAGAGGCAACAGGAATGTAGGTCATCAAGGCATTGACACCATCGCATACACGTCCAGATGGAAAGGCTCTATCAACGACGTGCCATAGTGAAACTCTAACCCTCGTGTATCTACGAGCTAGAAGCCCCCCCCCTTCTTTTTCGAGGGGAGTTGCGTAAATTCAGGGATAATTAAGGTTTTCTGTCTTGACAGTACAATATTGCAAAGGTACTACTATTATAGAGGGTATTATTAAGGTTACAATCAAATATAAAAATGCATTTTTTTGCGGGAAAACTTTCAATCTATTTATCTTCAATCATGGCAGTACAACGAACATCAGAAATAAAAATTACATCCAGATTCGTAGACCATCTAGCGACGACTAAAAGCACTAAAGCGAGCCGAAAGTGCGTCGCCGTCATCGCCCCTCCATCGCCGGAGTCGGGCACAACTTGTTATATTAGACATTCGGAAAGTCGTGATGCTAAGGCCCCATAGGACCAGCACCCCAGAACAGCAACCGTCGCCGATGAAAAATAACGTAGATCGGAAGGATTCAAACCGAAGACACACGAATATAGACGAACAATGATGAGATCTAAGCAAATCCACTAAAGATAGATCTGCTGGAGATACACCTCCACACGCCCCCAACGATACTAGACGCACCGCCGGAACGGGGGCTAGGCGGGGAGACCTTTATTCCATCTTCAGGGAGCCGCCGTTGTCTCACCTTCCCGAGCAGGACACAAACCCTAGCAAGATTGTAAAAATGACTAAAAACGGAGCCCTCCCGTCAGCCCTTGCCAGGATCCACCGTGCCTCCATGGCCCTAGGGCCACTGGAGACGAGGCGGACAGGCGTCGGCGTCGGCGAGAGGCACGACTTTCTTTCTTGGAGGAGGAGGAGGCAGCTAGACAAAGATTTACAAAAATGCATCTTGATTCATTCTTTGGTGTGGTTACTTCGGTCATGTTTGAATTTTAGCAAAACTAATTTTTATAGCTATCTGATTTTAAATTTTTTGATTATTCAAAATTCTCATAAGCCAAGATAAGAAAACAATCGCGTATTAAAGCGTCTCATGCATCGTCTCTAAGTTAATTAAAATTACATACTTATTTTCTAAATGACTAATTATAAGAAAAGTTTCTGGCGTTATGTAAGCGTCTTAAGCGTCCTTAGCCCGCTAGTGTTCATGCGTATAGAGACGAATACAAATAGCGTCTCAGAAAAAGCGACTATACGTGGCATTTTTGTTATAGTGGAAATAGAGTTCATCGATGAGATTCCTGAAGCCCAGCCAAGAGCAACCATTGTCGCCCCTCAACCGGTGACACTCTCCTTGCCAGAGCAGCTCTCGTGGGCTGATGCATCAACCTGTGATCAGCCGGACCGACTTTGTGGTGTACAGACCATGTCATCCTCCGCCCCAAAGCAGCTAGTGGCAAGGCCTACAACTTCTGATGACGCACCACCGGTTCAGATGCCGGCCGCTGAAGCAGCGGGGGGAGACCCAGCTGCAGCACATGCTCAGCGGACCAACCTGGTGGAACAAACTGCTAAGCAGTCTGTAGGTCCAGAACCGACTGCTGATCAGTCCATCGGTCCGCAGGCGCGTGATCAACATAACAATGTAACAGCACTTCCTACTCAGCAAACCAACGCGTTGGGACGGCCTCCTCAACAAACCAACATGTTGGCACCACCTGGGCACAAACCTGACATAGCTTCAATGCATGGTCAGCAATCCGATGCATGTGCTCCTACAGCCCAGCAGTCTGTCACTGCAGCACCGCCAACTCAGCGGTCCGGCATAGATAAACAGTCTGCTAATAAGTCTGACCAAGCATAATCGTCGGCTCGGCAGTCTACCGTGCAGGCAACCAGATGTTCTGCCAGAAATGCTTCAAGTACCAAGAAGTAAGTGGCCAAAAAGGCTACAACCACGACCACGAGGAAGCGGAGCGGGAAAGTGAATAGGAAAGAGAACGGTTGCCTCTTACTTAAAGCACTCATCGCCCAGAACCAAATTAACAACAACTTGTTCGAATCGGGGAGTAATATTATTTCTGACGCCATGGATGATGAACAAGTAGCATTATTGCGTGCTAAAAGAAAAGCAGACATACTTGAAGCACGCAATTACGTCCATGGCCAGCCATTTCTTGTTGGTGAATACTTTGATGAGTGCAGCTCCAGTTGCCGCGAGTTACATGAATATTGCATGGATCAAATGTAAGAAGTTCATCATCATTTGCTAGTCCACTACAACAGAGATCATTTCCGACACGATGTTGGTTCCATCATTGTGAGTTTCGAGGACTTACATCTATTCTTCAACTTCAACGTGCTCGATGCCACTCTTGTTAGATGCGTGATTTTGTAAGTACTTAACAAACTCTGATCAACTTCTCCATACAAGGCTGTAATGATAAACAGCTAACTGCATTTTATTCCTCTCAGGGGATTGAACGCACAGAGAAGACAAAGTGAGAGTGTGTATTTCATGGATCCTGCATTTGCAAATGGCACAATATTACATTAAAAGGACCAACGAGACTAGGACGTTAACATGATCGTCCGTATCTTCGAAAGCACGTCCCATGCAGAATCATTTCTCTGGCCATATCATGAAGGGTAAGTCAAGTAAACAACCACACATACACTGATTGTCTTTCAGATTTTGACATCATTCGTAAGTTCATTGCTTTCTTAATATATAGCAATCACTGAATATTGGTATTCATTGTTCCAAACAAGAACATAGTTTACTACATCGATTCTCTCAGAGAGTCAACAAACGCTCAGGATCTGACACACCTTCAGCAATTCTTGGATAGGTATTGAATTCTATGATGTTGAAATTAATTTGCATTCATATATGGTTCAATAATTCATGTTGTCAAAATTCATCATCATTTGCAGTGTCCTTGTATTATGGGAAACTAAAACAGGGAACCTGTTGAAGAGGAAACTACCACTGCAGCACCAGATCGTTTCTCTGGTAAACACACCAAAATCCATTATTTTCAGAAAATTTATAAAACAGTCTGCAAATACCTTTCCTTACACTAGTCAAATGTTCAAGCTTCTAAATAAACCTCTTTATATTTTGTCCAAAGAAATATAATACATCTAACACCGGTTAGGTTGTTCCTAACAGGACAAATACATGACTAATTTTGTACAAAAAAATTCAGTGTCCTCAGCAAGAAGCAGGGACCAACCTTTGTGGATACTATGTTTGCATACACGTGATCTCCATCTGCATTTCTGTTGATAGTTGTGACGATCCTCGCGAATTAGTACCCGTAAGTCTATCTTAATTAATATCTTCTACTCCACTCATATGGCACATTCTGATCTTACAAATGTTGCAGCTCATCTTAAAATCGAGGACCCCTGAACCGCTCCCGGCTGGTGAATTGCTGAAGGTTAGGAGATTTGTCAGCGACTTCTTCCTGGATCACTACATCAATCCCACTGGTGATAATGAAGATTTCAGCATGCGTTCTCCTGAAACATTGAGTAAGAGTTAGCCGCTAAACATATAATGCATGGATCGAATTGTTTTCCATCTGATGAGGTCTTCGTATTTCGTAAACTATGATTAATTATGTAATGCATATGTGTTGACAAATCATTGGAATTTAGCTACCATATGTTCAATTGCAATTGTTGCGAAATCTGATGAATGTTCTTCCTGTGGACACTATTTGTTCAATTGAATAATGTGGCGAATTTGCTTTTTGCGTGCCGATTCAAAATGAGATATTTTTGTTTACTTGTTCAATTGAATATTGTGGCGAATTTGCTTTTTGCATGCCAACTCAAAAAGTGATATTTTTTTATTTGTTCATTTGAATATTGTGGCGAATTTGCTTTTCGTGTGCCGATTCAAAATGGGATATTTTTGTTTTAACCTAGCAATTGCTCCACACACGGTTCAACTAAATGAGTGTATGCGATCCACGTCAGAAAGCATACGTCAATCGTAGCGGAACCGTCGGTGATACACAGCAGATCACAAACGATTTGTAGTGCTACTACGTGTGCGTAGGTTCTTCGGAACCGTTTGTTATATCGCGTTATCGCACACGAGAACTGGGAGTAAACCGTGCCCAATGCAAAATACAATCCCAGTCGTATTTTTTTAGGAAACTTGTGGGATCCCAAACGAAAAGCACACGTCACTCTTGCGGCACCTAACAAATCACAAACGGTCAGCAACACTTGTATCTGTGCTAAGGGGCTCCTGAACTATTTGTGATATAACATTATCACAGATGGTAATTGTTGGAAAACGTGTGTGATGGAGTCCAGCATGGCAGACGGGCTACGTAGAAAACTCGTGTGCGATAGGGCACAAATCACACACAGTTCATATGTTGGTCCGTGTGCCTTAGATACTGTTTCCCAAACGGTTTGTTACGACAAATCGTATGGTTTCACTGCGTCATTAGAAACGCTTAATCACTGATACCACACGTGCGAAAGAATTTTGGAAGGCCTCTGGATCACTGTTCCATATCCCCGACGGTTTCTGGGTCATGTGGGAAGGACCCCCTATCGCACATACTCACTTGGCGACGGTTCCGAAGGCCGTCGCGGAAAGGGGTTAAAAACCGTTTGTTTTGGACCGATGCACACCAGTGTATGTAGACATGATCGAGACACATCTCCGATCAATAACCAACATCAGAACCTGGATGCTCATATTGGTTCCTACATATTCTATAAAGATCTTTATTGGTCAAACCGCAATAACAACATACGTTATTCCCTTTGTCATCGGTATGTTACTTTCCCAAGATCCAATCATTGGTATCCTCATACCTAGTTCAATCTCGTTACCGGAAAGTCTCTTTACTCGTTCCGTAATGCATCATCCCGCAACTAACTCATTAGTCACATTGCTTGCAAGGCTTATTGTGATGTGCATTACCGAGAGGGCCCAGAGATACATCTCCGATATTCTGAGTGACAAATCCTAATCTCGATCTATGTCAAGTCAACAAATACCTTCGGAGACACCCATAGAGCATCTTTATAATCACCCTGTTATGTTGTGACGTTTGATAGCACACAAGGTCTTCCTCCGGTATTCGGGAGTTGCATAATCTCATAGTTAGAGGAATATGTATAAGTCATGAAGAAAGCAATAGCAATAAAACTTAACGATCATTATGCTAAGCTAACAGATGGGTATTGTCCATCACATCATTCTCTAATGATGTGATCCCTTCATCAAATGACAACATATGTCTATGGTCAGGAAACTTAACCATATTGATTAACGAGCTAGTCAAGTAGAGGCATACTAGGGACACTCTGTTTTGTCTATGTATTCACACATGTACTAAGTTTCCGGTTAATACAATTCTAGCATGAATAATAAACATTTATCATGATTTAAGGAAATATAAATAACAACTTTATTATTGCCTCTAATACATATTTCCTTCACTTTTCCATTCCACAACTGTAAAATTTCTTCAACTAATGGCCTTAGGTGCACATCAACGTCATTGCCGGGTTGCTTACACTACTAGGGGAAACCTTATACACAGAAATTTAGCAACGACGCGGGTCAAGAAAGGGCTATAGTGCTAGATAGCAGTAGCGATCAATGGAAAACCGCGCTACAGATACAATCTTAGTAGTAGCGCGTGTAGTGGCAAAAGCGCTACTACTAATATTCCAATTGCTAGAATGATAGGCTACACATAGCAGTAGCGGGCCTGGAGGAAACGCGCTACCGCTAGGGCATAAGTAGCAGCGCGTTTCCTAAGAAGAGCGCTACTACTAACAGAAATAAAATAAGATGAAAAACAAATAGAAAAGTAAATGAAAATGAAAGAAATAGAAAAATGAGAAAGGAAAAAATAAAATGTAAAGCAAAATAAATGAAAAAGCGAAAAAACGGAGGAAGACATAGTAGCAGCGTGTGTTTGTAAGATGCCCTGTAGCTAACGTAGCTGCAGCGCGTGTCCTAGACCCCCGCTATAAAAACATAAAAGGAAATTAAAAAATGGACGAAAATTACATAGCTATAGCAGCAGCACGTTTTGTGAAAACCGCTATAGCTATCTTAGCTAGAACGCATTTCACCAAACGCGCTACCGCTAAGTTTGACTTAACCAAAAAACCGTTTCCCCTGGCCACCACTTCTCCCCCAAATCCCTCAACCCACCGCGCGCGCCGCCGTCTCCCTGATTCGCCGTCGGCCCATTTCGCCGTCGTCTCCTACCGACGTCGACGCCACCAGAGCCGTGCGCCGTCGACGCCATTGGAGCCGCCCCCAACGCCACGGAGCCGCGCGGCCTCGTCAACACCACCAGAGCCGGCGTCAACGCCACCGGATCCTTCCTCGCCGTACCGGAGACGCACCTGCCTCCCTCGCCGTCACCGGAGACGCTCCTGCCTCCCTCGCCACCAGTTCCTTCGTCGCCACCACCGGAGCCATCCTCTGTAAGGCCCCACCCCTCATCTCTCTCTCATGCATAGGTTAGCTAGTTTAATTAGGATAATTATCTAGGTTAGGGAAAAAATTTAGTTAGGGATTTGACAGAGAAGTAGTTAGGTTAACTAGTTTAATTAGGTTAATTATCAAGGTTAGTGCAAAAATTTAGTTAGGGCTTTGAGAGAGAACTAGTCGGGTTAACTAGTTTAATTAGGTTAATTATCTAGGTTATTTAGTGCAAAAGTTTATTTTGGTCTTTGACAGAGAACTAGCTGCGTTAACTAGTTTAATTAGGGTTAATTATCTAGGTAAACTAGATTAACTAACTAGGTTAAATAGGTAGGTTAATTAGGTTCGTTGGATTAACAAGCTAGGTTAAGTAGGCTGGCTAGGTTAGAGGAATTTTTTTTAGAGCATTAGGTCAGAAGGGTTAGAGAAATAGAGTTCCTTTGCAATTTAATTGGGTTCTGTCCTAGGCAGAGAAGGGTTAGAGATAATAGTGTGTGTTTGTGTGAGAGAGAGGAATAGCTAGATCAACATAATTTGGGTTCTGTCCTAGGCAGAGAAGTGTTTAGTGAGGTCATTTTGCAAAGGTTTTTGATTTTTGAAAAGACCACTATTTTTCAAGAAAAAGAATTTAGGCAAATTTTATTTTTCATTGAAGTGGTCATGTTATATCTTTTCATTGAAGTTGTTCGATTGTGCCCAAGTGGCTTTGTTGTTTCCAGGGAATGATGCTGAGTGGCCTATGTTTTGCCAGAATGTTGATTCATTTCTGTTCCGACAAATTTCAGGTTCTCGATTTGTCCACTTTTTAGCAAAGGTCATGCCGAAATTTTCCGTGAATTTCGGCATGACTTGTGCTACAAACTAGGACATATTGAGTGCCCGAGATTTGCCGCACCAGGAAGGAGTCAACATTCCTGCAGAACAATAGTCCTTTTTTATGTCATTATTCATTTTATTAGGTCTAGAATTAATTGACTAGATTTAATCATAGGAAACATGGATAGCAACGATGAAGGACAGGGTTCTGGTGATTGCGATGACGTCTACTGGGCTGCAGACGAATATTTTAGCCTTACCGACGATCAACCGATGTTGTTGCTGGGCCCACCGGTTGCATCGGGGACTGAGACCTACATGCAGACCGGTGCTGAGACTGAGACCGGCGCTGAGATTCAGACCGGCATCGAGACCGGCGCTGAGACCGGTGCTGCCTCGCGGAGCGGAGCCGGTGTAGAACCAAAAGCAAATAGGCAACGGGTTCCTAACAAACTCAGGACTACTAGACTGGTGGTCACGGAGGTGGACGACGGCAATTTTGAGCCAAAGGCGCCCGAGGAAGCGCACGCGTGCTACGGCAATCAAATAGGCTGCATCGTACAGGGTTTGAGCGTCATGAGTCGGTGCCTGAATTACCATCTTAACGTATTATTGACGACCTTCTGGTAGTAAAGAAGTCTAGGAAGAGAGCGAGGAAAGGCAAAAAAGCTGATTCTATGATCCAGCCGCCTCAGCAGCCTCGGCTTCAGGACCGTATAGATATCCCCGATGCGGATAAATGGAATGTCCCCGGTCAACCAATCCTACCTGCAACAGCGCTACGGGCCAGATTCGGCGATCTAAGGAGACTTCATGATGATGTGTTGTGGGTAGAGAAAGGCCTCATCGCCTCGAAAGATCCAGGATACCCACTCTACGTGGTTAACGTTCCGCGGCAAATGTCGTACGTCGACAGCTTCCCTGCAGATAAGTTCTTCCTCCGGTTCGATTACATATTCGACATGTTTCACGTGAAGAAGCTGGATTTTACGTTTGTCCACCTTTATGCCTTGCACATGAACTACATCACTGGGGTTGAGCAGATACGTCATATCTGTGTTGCTGACCCGTACTACATGCATGAGGGCTTCTTGGGAGTCTGTGCAGAGCAGTGTGAATACACGAGGGATTACATCATCAGTTTCATGCTCGCCAATAAGGACAAGGAGGCGATTCTCGTGCCTTATCATCCCGTGTAAGTCATCCGCGCTGCTATCCTTCCTTCGATTTCAATAATTCATTTGCGCGGTGGAGGCTAATTAATTTGAGGTGTACTTATTTTGCGCAGCGGCGGGCGCGCCGTCCTCATCATCCTCTACCCCCGATTCTCCCACGCTCTTTACTTGGACTCGTCGAAGAACATTCACAAAAAGGATTACACCCACATCAAAGATGTTCTCGACAGTGCTATGTTTTACTACCAAGCAAGGGGTGGAGAGGTTAGGGACAAGAAGAGAAGGGGCGGCAGGGCCGCCTTCAGCCATAAGACCAACTTCTGCTACATCCAGCAACCGAACGTTCCTCTTAATGATGGATTCTATGTCCTACACCACATGCTGGAGTACAGACGGGATCACCAGAACCTTCACATGTCACCTAGATCTGGCGATGCCCATATTCTGCAATGGGCAAAGGACATAAGAGATATCGAGGATCATCGACTTCGAGCTGAGTTCTATAACATCCAGCGTGAACTTGCCCAAATCATCATGAAAGAGGTCGTCAGAAAAACAGGGATGTTCTACGGAGAAGGACAAATGTCGCGGGAAGACATCCGAACATGGATAGCCTCTCAGCGTCTCGACATGAAGCCTTTCACTAAGCTCGGGGACTATCTCCCTGACCTCGATGGATCGCACAGCATGTTGGCGTGATTGTCGTTATATGACAATGTGTTCTTTTAGTGCATACTTTCTGTATGACAAAACTTTGAGTTATGCGCAGTGAAACTTTATTTGTGATGTAATTAAACCGTCCTCCTCCTCGACTAGCGAAGATCACTCTAGTTAGGGCATTTTGGGTACGATGACCTTTGTTATTTATGCTTATGATATGTTGTTTCTATTTTTGTCAAGTCTGTCTCTTTCTCTTGCTCAACTATATATGTTGCATATCATCGACTCATGTGACGATGCAGGTGCATAGATCATCGATGGCGAAGAAGTGCTACGCCAGGAGTATATATACGATGAGTGGCCGGAGTGTCAGGCCCAGGTGTTACCGGTTTCCGGTTTCTGAGCGACAGGCAGTAGTTAGTTTAGGTTCACGCTAATGCGAGAGAGGGATACGAACTCATGTACTCAAAGTGATAGCTCTTCTCGCGTATACCATTGTTTAGATGGATGACGATGTATTTGCAAGTAATCAAGGACTTGTATCGCTATTTTCAAGATGATGACGAGAGACCACTTTGTGTTGGATGATGATTATGATGAGACTATTTGTATGTATATGCTATGATTACATCCGTGGTCTTGCAGGCATTTGTATGTCTATCATGATGACATTTCTATGTGCTAAAGATTCTTCTATAAAGCCTGTTCAAATACAAAACAAATATGCAAAAAAAACCTGTTAAATTAGCAGTAGTGAGTGTATAAAAGTTAGTAGCAGTGCCGGGGTAGCAGTAGCGCGTCGTTGCAAAGGGCGCTAGAGCCACTAGCAGTAGAGAGCTTCCAATAACCGCGTTGCTTCTACACTTGTGTAGCAGTAGCGCGGGTGACCACACGCTATTGCTATGTGTTAGCTGTAGCGCCCTATTAGTAGCACCCCTCCCCGCGCTACTGATACACCTAAAACCCACGCTGCTTCTAGCCTTTTCCCTAGTAGTGTTAGGGCCTTGGATAACCACTGGCATCATAATGAACTTCCGCTTCATGCACAACCAAGGAGGAAGGTTATAGATACATAGAGTCATGGGCCAGGTGCTTAAACAAAACCATATGTCCTAGTGTCACCTGCAAAGTCCTTCCATTTTCTCTCAATTTTTCTCCAATGCGACCCATCAGTGTGTGCTCTAAACTTCTTGCCTTTCTTACGGTCCTCTTTGTGCCATCGCATCAACTTAGCATTCTCTTTGTTTCTGACAGACGTTTCAACCGTGGTATTATAGGAGCATACCACATCGCCTTGGTAGGAACCCTCTTCCTGGGGCACTCGCCATCAACATCAAAAGGGTCATCTTGTCTGATCTTATACCGCAAGGCACCGCATACCAGGCATGTGTTCAAATCCTCATACGCACCACAGTAGAGGATGCAGTCATTAGGGCATGCATGTATCTTCTGTACCTCCAATCCTAGAGGGCATAGAACCTTCTTTGCTCCGTACATATTGTCGGGCAATTCGTTATCCTTTGCAAGCTTCTTCTTCAATATTCTCATTAGCTTATCAAATCCGTTGTTAGATACACCATTGTCTGCCTTCCATTGCAGAAATTCCAGTGTGGTGCCGAGTTTTGTGTTGCCATCTTCGCAATTGGGGTAAAACCCTTTTTTGTGACCCTCTAACATGCGATCGAACTTCAACTTCTCCTTGTCACTTTGGCCTTGTCTCTTTGCATCAACAATGACACGGCGAAGATCATCATCGGGCACATCGTCTGGTTCCTCTTGATCTTCAGCTTCCTCCATTGCAGCATCACCGTATTCAGGGGGCAGATAGTTGTCATCATCCTCTCCTTCTTCGTTGTCTTCCATCATAACCCCTCTTTCTCTGTGCTTGGTCCAAACATTATAGTGTGGCATGAAACCCTTCTCAAGCAGGTGGATGTGAAGGGTTTTCGAGTCAGAGTAAGACTTCGTATTCTCACATCTAGGGCATGGACAACATATAAAACCATTCTGCTTGTTTTCCTCAGCCCCTTCGAGAAAATTATACACGCCCTTAATGTACTCGGAGGTGCGCCTGTCACCGTACATCCATTGCCGGTTCATATGCGTGCATTATATATAATTAAGTGTGTCAAAAACCATTACAGAGCATCATGAATAGAGAAGTGATCAAATTAATAGAAGTTCATCATCACATTAAAACCAAAGTACAGTAGTGATCAAATGTTATTATTGAAAAAATAAATACATAAAGTTCATACATGGTTCTCATTGAATAACATATAGCTCTCTAGAGCATCTAATTGAACCATACATTGAAACTATGTAAAACATTTCAATGCAACAACAAATGCGATCATAGTCGCAACTAAGGTAACAATTGATCCAACGGCATAATGATACCAAGCCTCAGTATGAATGACATATTTTCTATTCTTTCTAATCTTCAAGCGCATTGCATCCATCTTGATCTTGTGATCATCGACGACATCTGCAACATGCAAATCCAACCTCATCTTCTCCTCCTCAATTCTTTTCAATTTTTTCTTCAAGTAGTTCTTTTTTTCAACTAAATTTGATAATAGGGCCAGTTGGAATTTCCGGTTCACATACCTCCTAGAAAAAAACATCTATGTCACATTGGTCGGCATAATTGTCATAAACACTAAATGAAACAAATAGTTATAAAAGACAATATATATCACATCCGAATCACAGACATGACGAGGGCCGACGGAGGCGGATACCAAAACAATGGTACTATGTAATAACAAACAATAATAAAAGTAATAAAATTATACATGTATCTACCTAAATCATACAAGTAACAATTTTTTTTATTTTATAAATAAGATAAGAACAAGAGGTTCACCACGGTGATGCCGGCGACAAGATCGACCCGGGCGATCGATGGTGGTGAGGACGAGGACGGGACAGGACGGACCGCCAAACCTAGACAAATATTGAGGAAAATGGAGCTTGGATAAGGAGCTTCGAGAGTAGAAAGCTTAAGTGTGGCTCTGGCATTTCATCGAACACCTCATGTTTATAGGAGGTGAGCTAGAGCACCACAAAGCTCTCCCATGGCAGGGGCGGGGGTATATATAGGCCTCTCTTTAGTCCCGGTTTGTGGCTAAAACCGGGAGTAAAGGACAATCTTTGGTCCCAATTCCAGCCACCAACCGGGACAAAGGTTATGGGCCAGGAGCGAGGCACATTGGTTCCGGTTCATGTCTGGAACCGGGACCAAAGGGGTCAGACGAATTGGGACCAATGGCCCCCGAGGCCCGGCCGGCGCCTTGGCCTTAGGAACCGGGACTGATGCCCCATTTGGTCCCGGTTCTTGAGTGAACCAGGATTAATGCCCTTACCCAGGCCTCAATCAAAGCCCTGTTTTCTACTAGTGAGTGATACCCTAGCCAAGAGAGAAGGAAGGGTAAGTCGGTGTTGGCTGGAAGCAGAGCATGTGATGTTACAATATGCATGTAAAGAATTGCTGGCGTGGATGGACCCCTGAGTTGGACATGTTGCATGTTTAGGTAAATAGAAATACTGGGGATCACCCTCTTAGGTATATAGGATTAGCTTACAAAGCTGATAATGAGTTTACACTGAATATGGAAATTATAAAAACGGTAAGAAACAAAGTTGTCATCGGAGAAAAAGGTTGGGTAACACCTTTTCCACTAACGTCACACATTAAACATAAATCACTGATTGTTAATTGTGTCCAACTCATGTACTAGCAGAACTACCGCGGATATCTTGCACACAATGCAAAGTCTTCTTCCATACTATATTGCCTGCTAGTCATTCTTGCTCCACATGTTAACTGATAATTTGTTGCACTATCACCATTCACCTCCAATTTCTGAAATGATTGAGCAGCTTCCAATTGCAACTCCAATTGTCTCATGGTTGGTCGTTCATCACCTCTTAATTTTACACATGCTACCGCAAGTGAAGCAATTTCATCAATTTGGTTGCCACCATCGCTCAAAACTTGTTGATCTAATATCTCGAACAAATTACCTTCCGCAAATAAGATACCAAAATGTGCCACAAGACCATCACCTTCGGCAGCCATATATGTGAATGGCTTCTTTCTAGTCATTAACTCTATAAGCATAACACCAAAGCTATAAACATCACTTTTCTCTGTCAGGCGCCATGTGTGCATGTACATCGGATCTAGATATCCTAGTGTACCTTGCACATTTGTTGTTAGCCCCGATTAGTCTAATGGAATGTACCTTGAAGCTCCAAAGTCTGCTACCTTTGCTGTCAGAGTATCATCCAAAAGTATGTTAGCAGGTTTGATATCTCTGTGGATGATAGGTACTAAAGCTGTTGAGTGAAGATGGGCAATAGATTTGGCCGTTTTAGTTGCTATCCGAAGCCTATCATCCCAAGGTAATGATCTTGGTCCTTCAAAATGAAGATGATCATAAAGAGTTCCATTGGATATGAAATCGTAGACCAACAATGGGACTTCTGTTTGAAGGCAGCAACCATATAGTTTTACTACACTCCTATGGTTGATTTGTGATAGGATGGCGATCTCATTAATAAAATCATCAATTTCCCTTTGAACAACCATCTTTGGTTTCTTGATGGCTACAACATGGATGTCTAACAAAATTCCTTTGTAGACGGTACCATGCCCCCCACCACCAAGTTGACGATCTTTATCAAAATTGTTTGTTGCCTTCTCTATCTCTTCCAAGGATATGATAATTCTCTCTGCAATATCAGCTCTTTGAGATACCAATTGTTGTAGCAGTTGTCCACGATTTTGCTCGAAATACTTTCGCTTCAACAATTGTGCCCTCTCATGCTTAAACTTGTAGGAAATAAAGTGTGGAATGATTACCCCAAGTACGATAGAAGTCACACTAGCAACTCCAAAAAGAATGCCGAAACCTGAAACATAAAACTACTCACTATCATTCATTTTCTTTGGTATATGTTTAAATACAATGCGTAAATATTAATAATAACTTTTTTTCATAGTGCCCTTGTTTTATTAGGTATTATAAATATACTCTCAATCAGAACTAGGGGTCAAGGTTAGTTGTGTTTTGGAAAGCATTTTGATAACTAAAATTGTAACTTTCTTGGTATTCAGGGTGGTAATAGATACCACCGAAAGAACTGTTCGGTTTATAAACATAATAATCTGATTATTTTGTAGTTTGGTCCACCAAATTAATGGCTTGATGTTTCGTTTTGCTTGAAATTGTTGACATATAATTTCATTTGACTAGTTCATAAGGACGGAGACAAGGGGTGGGAGTGGATTTTATGAAAATACTAGCCATTATAACTCTTCGTTCCTGATAAATTATTTATATTGTAACACCCCTCATTAATCATATACAACACTAAATCACACAACTAAGCCCCCCTTAAGGTTGAAACAATTTTGAGTACTCCCTTGGCTCATAAATTCATGAAATTTTGGATATTAAGATGATCTACAATATATATCTTTGATTGCTAACTTTTGTAATCATATATTGCTAGAAAGTATGAACGTTATATCATGATATATTTTATGATAAGTCTACCAAAACTACTTTGTCCTCACAAAAACTGAATATTTTTCAATATGTTACTCCGAGTTTTTTTACTGTACTCTATCGCTGAAGTCATAGTGTGTTTACCAACAGAGGTAGCATGCAATAGCTATTTGTAAGAATTACATTTTTACATATTTTTTGTGATAAATATAACAATAAGATTTTAACGGATGGAAAGGAGTAAATTTTCGGACGCGTTGTTTTGGCTCTCGGGTCATCTGCACCCGATGTGTACAATAAATTCGTTTAAAATAGTTTTAAAAAAATCAACATTTTTTTGTGATGCTAGATGCTCATGTGCGTGAAGTCTGTGCCAAATTTCGTGGAGCTTAGACATTTCAGTAGCTCTTAGCAAAAAGACAAATTTTGAGGTTGTTAGAATAGGTGCACATGAGTCTAGGCACCGAAGTGAATAACCATAGGTTTTCAGATTAATATAGTTGAAGCTGAAAAGTTTTAAACGCGTGTCTCTTTTTTAAATGCGTGTCTCTTTTTTAATAACGCTATCTTTTTTAATAACACTTTATTAAGAAACTGCAATATGAATGAAGGAAAATATTGAAAGCATGTAAAAAATATAAGGAGCGATATGAGACTGGCCCATTAAAGCCACTGCAGGACAAATTAAAGTTGCAGCATTTGTTGCTCACCTATAAAGTACTTCCTCCGTCCCATAATGTAAGATATTTTTAGACACTACACTAGTGTCAAAAAACGTCTTACATTATGGGATGAATGGAGTATTTGTCATTGCCAATGCCACCTGCAGACAAGAGAATAGAAAAGGTGAAACTCAGTAAATTACATGTACGCAGTAGTGATCGTATGTAATTGAGCTCTAAATATGGGTAATGACAATATTTACCGAACCTTTGCATCCGCGTTTGACGTATGGGTTGCCGGAATAGCCGTAGTTGCAATGGCACGTATAGCCTCGGTTCCCAGGCTTGCAGTGGCTTTCCGTGCTCCTGCAGAGCTCGCGGGCTATCTTCTTGTCGCAGTGCGCACGCCAAGTTACGTTGAGTGACCGCAATGTTGAGCCATTACCCAAGTGCATGACCTCCCACCGTAGGACAGTGGGAACAACTTTAAAAGTTGGCGACGTCAATCCATGTCGAGGAAGGCTAATATCACATATTTGACCTTAGGCCGAAATCAAATTATAAATTGACCTGCTCATAAAAAAATTTCACTCTGCTGACCCTTTCGAGTGGCGTCCGACAGCTAGGCGCCGCACCATACTGTGCAGCGCCCTTGCATTAGGTGTCGCACCTCCTGCCAGCTTGGCAGCCCGAGGCCAGGCACGGCCCCGCACGCAGCTGTGAAGCGCCTACGCTGTAGGTGATGAAGCCATGTACCTAGGATAGGGTCATGGACCTGTCCAAGGTACCCTCCCCAAGGGCATCTCTAGAAGAAACTGTCTTTCAGTCGACCTGGAAGGATTCCACTCGACGGACTCGAAGACACTCGATCATGAAGACTCACTCGACCACCAGGAGATCTAGGGTCACTCTGCATCCAAACGGTCTGTTATTAAGTAGTCTTTATGGCCATGATATCACTTTATGTAAGACGTTACCAGTAACGCCAGGTCTTTATGTACATTGAACCCTCCGCTACGTGGGCTGGCTGGGGTCCTGGCGCTCTCTATATAAGCCACCCCCCTCCACAGGGAGAGAGGTTCGCACCCCTGTAACTCACACGCATATAATCCAGTCGACCGCCTCCGGGCACCAAGACGTAGGGCTGTTACTTCCTCCGAGAAGGGTCTGAACTCATAAAACTCTTGCGTGTACAACTACTCCATAGCTAGGATCTTGCCTCTCCTTAGTACCCCTCTACACTACTGTCAGACTTAGAACCACGATAGTTGGCACCCACCGTGGGGCAGGTGTCTTAGCGACTTATTGGAGAAGTTGCAATTTTTTCCGATCTCCTTCATCATGGTTTCAGGCGGAGTTTTGGTTGAGGGCCGCGAGATCCGTCTCGGCACGCTCACGTTCATCGCCGGTGACTCTGTCTAGCTTCAGGAGGCTCTGCTCGATGTCGACGCGCTCCCAGTCCGCGGAGCGACGCACTTTCGTGCGTGCGTCCGCGGCGTCCTCCTGCGGCAACCGTCGACCCAGTATCGACCTGTTTTTGTGTCATCCTCCCTCCCAGCTTCCCGCCGGCGCAAGCGCTCCGGTCGGTCGAGGCTTCAGCAGTGGGTGAGGCACGCGGTGGCTCGCCAGTCGACCACCGCCCAAGTCACGGTAATCGAGCCCGACGAATCTCTCTACGGCCTGTTTGACCTGTCGACTGGCTCCGCAGAGACTCCATCCGAGTGCAACAGCAGTGATCCAGCGGCGGAGGTCCTGATGGTCAATGGACCACATGGTCCCCCCGGCTTTCCCGGTGCCGAGGGAGGCGACGGCGGAGGCGATCCGTCGCACGTCCACAAGGAATACCTCCCCGAGCCCCTCAATTCGCTGCAGAGGGAAGAACTTCGCCGCCGGAACATGGATGCGCTTCACACTCCTATCATTGGAGAAACCCCTGAGGCTCGCGCCTTAGAGGACGCGTGCTTGGCCAACCTGGCTGAGCGCACTCGAGTGGAGAACCTTCAGCGAGCACTCGACGAGTGTGCGCGGCAACGGGTCCCGGACTCCAGTCGACGTCAGCTCTTTCCACCTCCGACTCAGGTATATCAAACTCCGATTCAGAATTTAGCAGCTGCAGCCCGTATAGCAGAATCAATTCAGCCTTCCCAGTCAGAGGCTGGCAGAGGCTTGATGCAGATCAGAGATTTGCTCCGGGCAGCAGGGGATCAAAATTCAGATGTATCACAGTCACGGAACAGGATTCACAGCAAATCCGTGGCTGCGAATACGGTCCAGTCGGCTCATAGCCCCAGATCGCCCCCGAGGCGTGAAGGGCATGGAGACCGGCACGATCAGTACAGGAACCGTGAGCAGTATGATCACCGATTTGATCGCGATGATCGATGTCGAGTGCCCACCCCTCCCCCTAGGGGTGGATCCTACGTACCTCGACAGCAGGATGATAGACGCCAGCACAGTGGCGGGCGAAGAATTTCAGTCGACCCCAGGGAACCAGGCTTTGATGCGAGATCCATCATCGTTCAAGGTCTGGTCGACCGGAACAGAGCTCACAGAGAGGGTCACGACAGAGATGTACCCACCAGCAGCCGAGTGCATGTCTCCGGACCAGAGTGTTTCAGCAGAGCCATAAGAGCTGCAGTGATTCCTCCCAACTTCAGGTTGGCGACTGGAGTCAGTAAGTTCAACGGTGAGTCTAAGCCCAATACTTGGCTTGAGGACTACTGAGTGGCTGTCCAGACCGGCGGCAGAAATGGCGAGGTGGCCATGAAACGTCTGCCTCTTATGTTGGAAGGATCAGCCAGGGCATGGCTGAATCAGTTGACACCCAGTAGCATTTACACATGGGAAGACCTCTCCCAGTGTTTGTGAGAACGTTCAAAGGAACATGCAAGCGACCAGCAGGACTGACAGAGCTGCAATCTTGTGTGCAGAAGTCGAATGAGACTTGGAGAGATTACATTCAGAGATGGATCACATTGCATCACACAGTAAAGAATGTATCTGATCACCAGGCAGTCTGCGCCTTCAAGGAAGGCGTTAAGTACAGAGATCTAAGCCTGAAATTCGATCGAACCGGAGACATGTATCTGAGTCGAATGATGGAGATAGCCACCAAATATGCCAATGGTGAGGAAGAGGATCGGCTCCGGAGCGGCAAGCACAAGTCAGTCGCCAAACCGAAGGAGGGAACTCCAATTGGAAGCAAAAGCGGAAAGCCGAGCCAGCTGCTCCTAGAGAAACCTTGGCCGTGACTCAAGGAAAGTTCAAAGGAAAGCCCAAAGGGCCTTGGAACCCCAAGAAAGTGAAGGATAAAGAAGGAAATGACATGATGGATTTGCCGTGTCACATCCACACGAAGAAAGATGAAGAGGGTAATTTCATTTACCCGAAGCATACCACTCGACAGTGTCGACTTCTGATACAGCAGTTCCAGGGGAAACAATCCAAGGATAAGGAAAAGGAGTCAGACAAAGTTGAGGACAAGGGGGATAGCAACGAGGAATAACCTCAGGTCAATTCCACTCTGGTGATTTTTGCTGACGTTGAGAGCAAAAGTCGACTGAAAGTTATATACCGAGAGGTGAATATGGTTGCTCTAGCGACACCTAATTATCTGAAGTGGTCTCAGACGGCCATCACATTCGACCAGTCTAATCACCCGACGCACATAGCCACCCCTGGGAGGCAAGCTCTGGTGGTCGACCCAGTCATCGAGGGCAATCGACTGACTAAAATGTTGATGGATGGCGGCAGTAGCTTGAATATACTATACGCTGAGACGCTGAAAGGGATGGCCATTCCGATGTCCAAACTCAGCACAAGCAACATGAGTTTCTATGGAGTCATTCCTGGCAAGAAGGCCGCTTCACTCGGCCAGATTGCTCTCGATGTGATTTTTGGTGATTCCAAGAACTTCCGCAAAGAAAAGTTGACATTTGAGGTTGTAGATTTCCACAGTGCCTACCACGCTATTTTGGGCAGACCGGCTTATGCACGTTTTATGGCTCGACCATGTTACGTGTACCTCAAATTGAAGATGCTTGGCCCTAAAGGCGTGATCACTGTTACTGGTAAACGCAAGAAGGCGGAAGAGTGCTTCCAGAAAGGCTCAAAGATCGCCGATGCTCAAATGGTGGCAGAAGAGTGGAAGGAACACCAGAAAAATGCAGACCCGAGTGATTTGTTGCGAGCCAAGAAGCCCGCTACGGAATCAGCGTTTCAGTCGTCCGATGAGACAAAACCAGTTCACATCCACCCGACCGACCCCAATGCTGCTCCGACTAATATCTCCACAACACTCGACCCCAAATAGGAAGAAGCGCTCATCCAGTTCCTCCGTGAGAACTGGGACATCTTTGCATGGAAACCTTCTGACATGCTAGGTGTACCCAGGGGGCTGGCTGAGCACCGTCTACGAGTCGATTCAAAGGCCAAACCTGTCAAGGAACATCTGCGACGGTCCACCGTCCAGAAAAGGAAGGCTATTGGCGAAGAGGTGGCTCGGCTCTTAGCAGCAGAGTTTATCCGAGAGATTTACCACTCCGAGTGGCTCGCCAATGTTGTCATGGTCCCCAAGAAGGACAAGTCACTTCGCATGTGCATTGACTTTAAACATATCAATCGGGCCTGCCCGAAAGATCATTTTCCTCTTCCCCGCATCGACCAAATAGTCGACTCGACTGCGGGATGTGAGCGACTATCTTTCTTAGACGCTTATTCCGGGTACCATCAGATCCGTCTGTATGGACCCGATGAGATGAAAACAGCTTTCATCAGCCCATTCGGGTGCTTCTGTTATGTCACCATGCCATTCGGCCTCATGTATGCCGGAGCCATGTTCATGAGGATGATTCAGAAGTGTTTGCTCACTCATATCAGTCGGAATGTGGAAGCATACATGGATGACATTGTGGTCAAGTCACGGAAAGGTTCCGACCTGCTGACTGACCTTGCTGAAACATTTGCCAACCTCAGGAGGTATGATATCAAGCTTAATCCATCCAAGTGCACATTCGGAGTTCCTAGCGGAAGGTTACTCGGTTTTCTCGTTTCCGAATGAGGAATCGACGCAAACCCAGAGAAAGTGGGCACTATACTCCGAATGAAACGACTCGTCGTGTGCACGATGTTCAGAAGCTTACTGGTTGCTTGGCCGCCTTACGTCGATTCATCTCTCGTCTCGGTGAGAAGGCATTACCTCTTTACCGACTGATGAAGAAGTCAGACAAGTTCGAGTGGACTTCTGAAGCTGATGCAGCGTTTGTAGAAGTTCAGCGCCCAGTATATTATATTTCTGAAGTACTGACCCCATCAAAGCAAAGATACCCTCATTATCAGAAGCTTGTATATGGGATTTGGCTCTGGTGTCTGTCACAGGCTCTGCAGCTGATCTCCGAGCTCGAGGCACTCTGGCAAATGCATATGTAGTTGTTTTTCCCTTCCTCTCCTGCATGTCATCCTGTAGCTGCTCCACAACTGACTGAATCTCAGTTACTTTCACATCTAAATCATAGAATTTTTGTTCCATGATTCTTTCCAGGCTCTCCTGGTTTTGAGTTAGGGTGTCCATCCCCTTCTCAATCCTCAGAGTTGATGCTATCAAGTACCAAGCTAGTCCTGCTTGCTCTTCAAAAAGTACTCAGATGCCTCCTCTAGAGTTGGCATCTTGGCAGCCTTCTCCTTCTTTGCCTTCTCCTTCTTCTCTTGAGCTTGCACTGATGATGGTTCATTCTTTTTCATGACAACTTGATTTTCCTCAAAATCTAGATAGAGAACAAAGTGTTCCTTATCCAATAGGTATTTGACTGTGCCCATCTTTGAGTTAATCAGCTCCTGGATTTGTGGGGCATACCCACAACTTCTTTTCTGGTCTGCTGTTGTCCTCTTGATAGTCTCAACTATGAGGCTCATGACCTTGAATTTCTGTGGCACATCAAAAATGTGAAGCAAATTGATTGCATTCCCTCTGATCATGTTGGGCAAAAGAGTGTGCCTTAGGATCCAGTTGATTGTTGGCAGTCCTGACAGAAGAAAATGGACAGATCCAAACTTGAAAGTCTCAAGTGCCTTGTCACTACAGGAATCAGCTACTTTGCCGTCTGCCACGGCGGACGGCAAAGGCATGAACGGCGGACGGCAAAGGCCTTTGCCGTCAGCCGCGGACGGCAAAAGGCTCCGGCAAAGTAGGCTACGGTAAACAACTACTTTGCCGTCTGCTTTCTTGCGGCTGGCGGCAAAGGCCCTTTGCCGTCCGTGGCCGACGGCAAAGAGGGCGGACAGCAATAATTGCGCTGTCAGTCTGTTAAGTGGCTAACGGCAGGCCTTTGCCGTCCGCCGCTGACGGCAAAATTTCTAGTGTCTTTGCCGTCCGCCGTATGATGTCATCTACACGTCAGTACATGGCAGGTTCTTTGCCGTCTGCCACTGATGGCAAAGTCTTTGCCGTCTGCCACTGTAGGCAAACTGACCAAATGGGTCAGCTCCCAGGAAGCACAGCTAGATGCCACGTGTCTTCTTTGCCGTCCGCGGCGGACGGCAAAGAGCCCGTTGACGTCGGTGGCAGACGGCAAAGAGCCTGCATATTGGCTCTTTTATCTGTTTTTTATTAAATCCAACAATTTTCATCACAAATATATATGACATATATAGATATATTTCAAAAGGCCATTACAGAGCAAACATATAAGATATCCAACACATAACTTCATCATCCAACCATATATATTACATGCATAGTTCCATCATACATAACAAGTTCAACATAGAGGCATCCAACCATATATATTACAACAGTTTCATCCAACGATACATGCATAGTTCAACGACACAAAAGAAACAGAGAAAGGGATAAGGAGCACTCCATCTATGCAAGCTTTCGTCAAGTGAATGAAATCTGCAAAATGAAAAATAAGAAAGTTAGAACAAGAAGAGTAGAACACGAAGAAGACTAGAACAAGAAGAGTAGAACAAGAAGAAGACTAGAACAAGAAGAGTATATCATTTATGAGCTAACTTACGTGAAATGGATCATATATGAGCTAACTAAGTTGAAATGGGTCGTTTATGAGCTAGCTAAGGTGAAATGGATCATTTATGAGCTAACTTAGTTGAAATGGGTCGTTTATGAGCTAACTAAGGTCAAATGGATCGTTTTTGAGGTAACTAAGGTGAAATGGATCGTTTTTTAGCCAACTTAGGTTAAATGGATCATTTATGAGCTAACTTAGTTGAAATGGATCGTTTTTGAGCTAACTTAGGTGAAATGGATCATTTATGAGCTAATATAGTTGAAATGGATCTTTTTGAGCTAACTTAGGTGAAATGGATCATTTAAGAGCTAATTTAGGTGAAATGGATCGTTTTTTAGCTAACTTGGTGAAATGGATCATTTATGAGCTAAATTAGTTGAAATGGATCGTTTATGAGATAACATAGGTAAGATGGGTCATTTTGGAGTTAACCTAGGTGAAATGGGTCATTTTAAAGCTAACGTAGGTAAAATGGATCATTTAGGAGCTAATCTAGGTAAAATGGGTCATTTTTTAGCTAACTTGGATGAACTGGATCATTTATAAGCTAACCTAGGTAAAATGGGTCATTTTAGAGCTAACTTAGGTAAAATGGATCGTCTATGAGCTAACTAAGCTAATTATGCAATTTTTGACATAAGTAAGCTAAGTACAGATCGTTTTAGAGCTAACTTAGGTAAAATTGATGGTTTTGGAGGTCAGTAAGCTTATTAAGTCATTTTGGAGGAGAAGAAGCTAAGTCTAGGTCATTATGGTAAGCATTGGAGGAAATAGAGCTAAGTCTAGGTCTTTATGCATGTGTTAAGCAAAACACTAGATAAACTTACCAAGATCCAGGAGGTGTAGGAGCGGGGTGGCTCGTGTCGGTAGCTGGAGAAGGATCGTGCGATGCTTGTCTGGAGTTACGCTGCACCAAAGATCATTTCCAATGTCTTGTTAGCATGATGACACTCAAATGTTAAGACTAGCAAGTAATGTCCATTCAAATAAAACTCACCATGGTCCCAGGAGCAATCACTGGCATCGGCGGAGCGGTCTGACCTGTCTTCTCGCACACAGACTGCACATTTGGTTTTGACGACTCAGTCATACTAGTTAGTAATGAGACAAACACTACATGAATGTTTTGGCTAATCTGCAGAAGAAACTTACCACAAGGAGCTCGTACATGGCCCTTGCCTGCATGTCATTCCGTGCCCTCTCCTCCTCCATCATCTTTTTCGTCCTCTCCTCCAACTCCCGCTGCCTCTCCGCCGCCTCTGCCAGAAGTTTCTCCGTTCTATCTCTCTCACTCTGTATAGCAGCCTGCAACACCACTCACATGACCATTTGTAATCATTGATGGAAGCGCACACAATTTATTGGAGAAAGATAACTGAGTACGTATCAATAACCTGGATGGCGAGTTGCACTGGCCGTTCACGAGGCCTTATCTCAGGAGCGGAGCTCGACTGGCGCGCCTTGATCTCCTGGAGAGTGCTAGGACAACAGATAAGTCCATCTCGAATGGCTATGGAGCCATGGGACCTCCCGCCACCAGATATCATCAACAGCTCTGGATCAATGGGACCCTGGCTCGGGTTAAAGTCCTCCCCTTTCCTCGCCTTCCCCTCATCTCTATATCTCACGAGCTTGTTGTGGGAGGAGATGTTGGTGAAGTTGTTTGCATCATCGAGGTCAGACTGAGAGAAAGCCTTGACTTTCTTGAAAGAGGCAGTGTGGGCCATGGCATACAGGTCGTACACCTCTGGCACCTTATCCGCCTTATTGTAGCGTGCCTGAAAGAGAGAAACAATGAAAATTAGTAATTAAAGGGCTCAAGCTAGCATGCTGAATGAATTGCATGAATCATGAAGCGAACCACATACCCAGTTGCGCCCGAACCCCGAACTGATATAAGTTGGAGCTCCCTTGATGGTGTGGCACACCTTCCATTTGGGCACGTTTGTCCTTGGCCTCGTTGTGGAGGGCTAGCTATTGTTTTGAGCACCACTCATCGACCAACACCTCCCAACAATCCATCCGATCCGCACACCATCTCGGAGGCGCCTAAGTTAGCAAATAGAAACTTGAGCGCTACGGCTAAGAATTACTAAATGAAGGAAATTAAGTAGAGAAGGCCTTAAGAATTACCTTCATGTACTGCTCCTTACTCAGGAACTTATCGCGGCACGCCGGCTTGGTCTTCTTGACACCACGCAAGGCGTAGTAGTCTCGAACAGCCTGCACCCGAGCCTCGTGCCGTAAGTTCTGGAGTAGGCGCTTGCAGACGTTCTCGATAACATGTGCCGCGTCCTCCTCGTATCCCTCCTCACACCTGTAGAATGTCTGCAATCAAATGAGACAATATTGATTAGTACAATTAATAACTAGCTAGTTGAAGATTTTTAAATGTGTAAAGGAGAAATTACCCAGAACTTTCTGATCACCATGTCTGCCCTCGTGTCGTACACGACACCGTCGATAATCTCATCCGGCGGGGCCGGGGCAGCCACGTAGTGCTCCCAGCTCAATCCAAGCTCTGGAAGCCGACCCTCACCAGGCAACGTGACAAACCCCGGGACGTTTTGCCGCAAAGAACTCCAAGGACGGAGTTGGGCCGGCGGACACTATGATGGTGGTCCTAACCCCTGCATCATGACAAGGCCAACGCATTAGTTATTTGAAAAAACATGAATGCACAAGGTACAAAAATATTAAATGCACTTACGTACCTCTCCCCATCAGGGAAAATCAACCACCTCTGCTCGCGGGTCACCGGCACGGACGGGAGCCGTGTAGCACCATGCTGGTAGACGGTGCCCCCCTCCTCCTCAAGATCAGTCGGCTCCCCGCCATCATCAGCATGGCCACTCGGCTCCTCGGGCTGATCCGGCCAGGTACCCCATCCGGACGTGTGCTCCTCCGGGGTCACGTGGGCCGAACTCTCATGGGCCGAAGGCCAGTCGACCTGAGGCTCGTGGGCCCAAGACCCGTGGACCGGAGGCTCGTGGACCGGAGTCCGTGTAGCCTCCTCCTCGGACGAGTCCACCCTAGCAGTCACGTGCTCGGGTGAAACAGCTGGGGGTGGCGGCGAGGAAGGCGCCGTAGCAGTCACCCTACCTCCTCTCCCATGACCACGTGCCCCACCTCCTCTCTTCCTACCTCGTCCCCTGCTGGGCACCACGGTCGACGAAGAAGGGCTCGGCGGTGTGGCCATACTATACCTCAAATTGAAGATGCCTGGCCCTAAAGGCGTGATCACTGTTACTGGTAATCGCAAGAAGGCGGAAGAGTGCTTTCAGAAAGGCTCAAAGATCGCCGATGCTCAAATGGTGGCAGAAGAGTGGCAGGAACACCAGAAAAATGCAGACCCGAGTGATTTGTTGCGAGCCAAGAAGCCCGCTACGGAATCAGCATTTCAGTCGTCCGGTGAGACAAAACCAGTTCACATCCACCCGACCGACCCCAACGCTGCTCTGACTAATATCTCCACAACACTCGACCCCAAATAGGAAGAAGCGGTCATCCAGTTCCTCCGTGAGAACTGGGACATCTTTGCATGGAAACCTTCTAACATGCTACGTGTACCCAGGGGGCTGGCTGAGCACCGTCTGCGAGTCGATTCAAAGGCAAAACCTGTCAAGGAACATCTGCGACGGTCCACCGTCCAGAAAAGGAAGGCTATTGGCAAAGAGGTGGCTCGGCTCTTAGCAGCAGAGTTTATCCGAGAGATTTACCACTCCGAGTGGCTCGCCAATGTTGTCATGGTCCCCAAGAAGGACAAGTCACTTCGCATGTGCATTGACTTTAAACATATCAATCGGGCCTGCCCGAAAGATCATTTTCCTCTTCCCCGCATCGACCAAATAGTCGACTCGACTGCGGGATGTGAGCGACTGTCTTTCTTAGACGCTTATTCCGGGTACAATCAGATCCATCTGTATGGACCCGATGAGATCAAAACAGCTTTCATCACCCCATTCGGGTGCTTCTGTTATGTCACCATGCCATTCGGCCTCAAGAATGCCGGAGCCATGTTCATGAGGATGATTCAGAAGTGTTTGCTCACTCAAATCAGTCGGAATGTGGAAGCATACATGGATGACATTGTGGTCAAGTCACGGAAAGGTTCCGACCTGCTGACTGACCTCGCTGAAACATTTGCCAACCTCAGGAGGTATGATATCAAGCTTAATCCATCCAAGTGCACATTCGGAGTTCCTAGCGGAAAGTTACTCGGTTTTCTCATTTCCGAATAAGGAATCGACGCAAACCCAGAGAAAGTGGGCACTATACTCCGAATGAAACGACTCGTGCGTGTGCACGATGTTCAGAAGCTTACTGGTTGCTTGGCCGCCTTACGTCGATTCATCTCTCATCTCGCTGAGAAGGCATTACCTCTTTACCGACTGATGAAGAAGTCAGACAAGTTCGAGTGGACTTCTGAAGCTGATGCAGCGTTTGCAGAAGTTCAGCGCCTAGTATATTATATTTCTGAAGTCCTGACCCCATCAAAGCAAAGATACCCTCATTATCAGAAGCTTGTATATGGGATTTGGCTCTGGTATTTGTCACAGGCTCTGCAGCTGATCTCCGAGCTCGAGGCACTCTGGCAAATGCATATGTAGTTGTTTTGCCCTTCCTCTCCTGCATGTCATCCTATAGCTGCTCCACAACTGACTGAATCTCAGTTACTTTCACATCTAAATCATAGAATTTTTGTTCCATGATTCTTTCCAGGCTCTCCTGGTTTTGAGTTAGGGTGGCCAACCCCTTCTCAATCCTCAAAGTTGATGCTATCAAGTAACCAAGCTGGTCCTGGTTGCTCTTCAAAAAGTACTCAGATGCCTCCTCTAGAATTGGCATCTTGGCAGCCTTCTCCTTCTTTGCCTTCTCCTTCTTCTCGTGAGCTTGCACCGATGATGGTTCATTCTCATTCATGACAACTTGATTTTCCTCAAAATCTGGATAGAGAACAAAGTGTTCCTTATCCAATAGGTATTTGACTGTGCCCATCTTTGAGTTAATCAGCTCGTGGATTTGTGGGGCATACCCACAACTTCTTTTCTGGTCTGCTGTTGTCCTCTTGATAGTCTCAACTATGAGGCTCATGACCTTGAATTTCTGTGGCACATCAAAAATGTGAAGCAAATTGATTGCATGCCCTCTGATCAAGTTGGGCAAAAGAGTGTGCCTTAGGATCCAGTTGATTGTTGGTAGTCCTGATAGAAGAAAATGGACAGATCCAAACTTGAAAGTCTCAAGTGCCTTGTCTAGGATCTCCATGTACATGTGGGACATGGAATTGTGATGCTTCTTCTTCTTTGAGTAGACATCCAAGTCATCTTGTTTCTCCTCTGGGGCATTTATCAAATTGTCCCATTCCTCAATAGTTGATTGGGACCTTGTACCTTCAGACATCCAGACAATTCTGCCATCAAGATAAAAGTGAGCTGTGGAGTAGAATTGCATCACAAGCTCATCATTCCAGTTTGTGATCTTCTGTCCAACAAACTCATCAACTCCACAAGCGTTAAAGCTGTCAAAAACTATTGGGTAGTGATCCTAATTTTCCTTCATGTATTTCCAATCTACCCACCTCATGTCACAAACTATGGGCTTCTTGTCCAACAGCACAGTCTCATAAAAGTCCTGTTGTTCCTTGGTGTGGAACCTGTAATCAACAACAGTTCTTCTTCTGATTGCATAGGGATCAAACAATCTCGACTGCCTGAGCCCTGCATCCTTCCTCGGCCTCATATTCTCAGCCACTGGATGGGCATCGTTGTGGTTTGGAATCTTGGGTTTGAGCTTTCTTAGGACTTGTGCTTCATCATCTTCCTCAGTAGCAACTTCAGGCACTGGGGCCTTGTTCTTCTTAGTAGCTGGTATGCTCCTGGTATTCCTGTTAGGTGCAGACTTGGCCTTGGAGGCAGCTTTGGGTACTTCTTTGGGATTAGATGATGCAACCCCTGACCTTATAGCATCACCCATCAGCTTTTGTGCCTTGGGTGCTGGTGTAGCCACCTCTTCTTCCTCCTCCTCTTCCATCATGGAAGGTTGTCCAACAACTCTGGCCATGGTCTTTCTGACCCTTTCCTTCCTCTTCTTTCCTTCTGCAGCTGTCTCTTTGGGATCAGGTTTCTTAGGTTCTTGTGTTGATCCTCTGACCTTCAGCATTGGTGTCCTCTTGGCAGGGACCTTCCTGTTCAGTCCAGGCTTTGTGGACTTAGCTGAGCCATACTCCTTCTTGAGCACTACCTTCTTGGAAGTAGCCTCATCTTCAGCTGCCACATAGTCCTCATCCTCAGAGTCTGAGGTTCTCTTCCTTCTGGCTCTTGTGGCTGCTTTGGGCAAATTGCTGAGAGTACTTATGCTGCCTTCATCTGAGGAACTAGAGGGACTAGTGCCCTCACTCATGTGAATCTGCTCTTCTTCCCTGTTCTGGCTGTCACTTTGGTCTGACGTGCTGCAAACACTGACTGCTGACCCTGTGAATAGTTATACATGAGATAGAATGGATTAGTATCACAAAATGCAGAGATTTTTGCAAAAGAATGATTCAAAAACTTAGTTTTTGTTTTCCATAGAAAGCATTTCACATCAACCGATGTGCAAACTCGGTGATACCGAAGCAGCTTTTGGGACCTAAACTAGTGATCTCGGTCAGACCGAGTCACAGTTCGGTGGCACCGAAACTGCTAGGGTTTCACAGAGCTCCAAAATCGGTCACACCGATTTGTAATTCTCGGTCAGACCGAAAATCACTTGTGCAATGGCCTTGGCCGAATCGGTGGAAGCGAGTTTTTCAACTCAGTGGGTCCGAGATGGTTTCGGCGAAAACCTAACCCTAAATTTTTAAATCTCATCTAATCTAAGGATAGTTTTGACTGGATAGATGCGTTTCAATCGCGGCACGAATCATAATGAACACAATGTGCTAGGAATTGGACGGGGATAGCACTGTGATCAAGTTCATACCCTAGTTTGGTGATGAACTGGCTGCGGCGGCAACAGCGGGGATGAATTCCGTTGACGGCGGCGGAGACCAGCGACTGGAGGTGGCTGGCGATGAAGTCGACGATCCGGAGACCTAGGAGGCAGAGCGAGCTATGCGCGGGAGAAGAGGTTTGGAGAAAGTTTTCCAAATTTTGCCCGTGAGTATATATAGCCCGACACTATCGGTGTGACCGAGTGGAACAACTCGGTGGCACCGAGATGCATAACTGTTGACAGTTACAGCAAATCAGTGTGACCGAAAAGTTCAAATCGGTTGCACCGAGATTGAAACCCTAGATCGACTTAGTGATCTCGGTATGACCGAAATGGAAGAATCGGTCAGACCGAAACACACAAAGAAGTTTTGGAAGTTTAAGTCCATGACGAATCGGGGACTCCGAGTGCTCCTCACACAGAGTGGTTCGAATCTGACTTGATAAAATTTTGTGATGTAGCATGAATAGACTTTGAGACAAGAAAAGCATAGATAGCTAGAGAAGGTTCTTTGGCATTCTTGTCCATCCACTTGGCAAAAGAAAAAGAAGCCAATCAATCAAAGCAACAAGTGGATGTCCTCGAATGAGTTAAATATGCAACCAACATGCTCACACAATAAAATGGCAAATGAAATATGTGGCAAAACATGCACAACCAATTCTAGCATCTATCAAACAATTGGCGATGACTAGGTCATCCATATATGAGTATATTGACTTAGGAGTCAAATGAGAATATTTGATCATAGGTGATACTCATCGTTTAAGCTCAAGTGGGGTTACCACTTTTACATAATGCATTGATGTGTTCACATCATTAGAGTTGCTTTGACTCAATTCTTAGAGTTAAGCTCCCCCAAGATGTGAGATACCCCCTTAGAGGGATAAACTAACCTTGGGTTTTGTCGATGATGACTTCATGTAGGTGTTGAAGATGTGGATGCTCAATGTTGATGAAGATCATTTGGAGCAAATCTTTGGAGTGAGTTGCACTTTCAATACCTACACGGGTTAGTCCCACAAGGAACAAACAAGTATATCCATAGACATAGAGTGAAGCACACAGAAGATGATGTCCATGAAAGCATTAGGTTACCTTGTCCCTTGCGTTACCAATGTGAGGGTTTGTGACTCCTTGAACTAGTGCAGGATGTGGAAGTTGATTGCACTTGTCCTTGCCATAATGATATGAGTGAAGAATGTTGGCGGAGTCACCCTCAAGAACTCTCTAGTTCTTCTTCTTCGGGATCCACATCATCTTGATGGGAATCCTTGGAGTTGTAGTTGTGCTTGATGAAGTAGAACTTGACGTAGTCTTGGGAACCCACTTAACCAAGGCCTTAGGAGCTTCTTCAAATGCATCAATCTCCTCCTGAAGCTTGTCCTTGCCTTTGTGCTTGTGGTCTTGTGGTGGAAGATCATCTTGAGCTTGTGTCCCTTTGAAGGAAGTAGGATCATACTTCTCTTGTTGAGGAACAAACTTCGTCTTGGGGTATTGATCTTCTTCCCACTCAACTCCATTGGCATTGAACTTTTGTTCAAAACCAACACCTTGATTCTTCCGGTGCCTTCCTTGCATGCGTACAATTTCCTCGAATTGCTTACTCCCGGCAAGGCTCTTGTATACACCTTTCTCTATAATTCCCTTCAATAAGCTATTTTCTTGCTCAAGTGTAACTTGGCTAAGAGAATCATTAGTGGAATCAAGAGAACTACTAGAAGCAACAATATTGGATTTAGCATGATTATTGTTACTACTAGAGAAAACATCCTTCTTGTTCTTGTTACTAGACTTGACTTGAGGCATGTAAGTAGATAAGAGTAAACGCTTGGCAATGTAAGAAGAACTTTTCTTGCGAAGATCATCATTGATTGCTTTTAAGAACTCATGCTCTTGCTCAAGATTGAGCTTTTCCAAGCATAACTTCTCATGAGTCCTCAAAAGTTCTCGATGATCCCCTAAGATAGTTTCATGAGCTAACTTAAGAGTGTTTTGTTCTTTAGTTAGAGACTCAATCTTCTCCTTATCATTGTCATTCGTTTTATCTTGTTTAGCATGATTAATTGACGTTTCATCATAGTATTCATCACTAGAGTTGTCAATAAGTAAATCATCATCACCTAACAAGTAATCTTCAGCACTATTGAAATCAACATACTCGGGGTGAGTTGCCTTAGGGCCTTTAGCCATGAAGCATCTTCCATTTCCTTCATTTGGTGAATCAAATATGTCATAGGAGTTGGTTGTCACAAGTGCTAGACCGGCAACACCTTCATCTTGAGTATGTTCGGAGTCGGAGTGATAGCTTCTCTTGAAGTGAGTTCAGAGTCGGAACCGGATACCCATTCACCAACATGAGCTTGATGTCTTCGTTTTGTGTAGCTCTTTGATGACTTGTCCTTCCTTTCCTAATCCTTGCTTCTCCGGGATGTTCTTCGTTCATAACAATCATCTCAACTCCTTCTCTCTCTTGACGGTGATTCTTCTCTTCTACTTCTTCTCTTGGGAGAATCTTCTCTTCTTTTGTAGGGTGCCGTACACTCATTGGAATAGTGTCTGGGTCTCCCACAATTGTAGCAATTGCGCTCTCGACTGGAAGATCTTTTGTCATGGTAGTACCTTGACTTGGAGCTTCTTTCTTTGCTTCTACTCTTGTAGAATTTGTTGAAATTCTTCACCATTAAGCTCAATTCTTCATTGAAGGTTTGTTTATCACTTGATGATGTAGGAGCTTCACATGACGCTTTGTAAGCACCACTTGACTTGTTGTGAAGTTCCTCCTTATCCTTGAGTGACATCTCATGAGCAACAATTCTACCAATGACTTCCGTTGGCTTGAGATTCTTGTAATTGTGCATCATTTGGATCAATGTGCACACAGTATCATATTTTCCATCCAATGCTCTTAGGATCTTCTTGATGATGAATCTGTCGGTCATCTCTTCGCTTCCTAGAGTACATTTGTGATAAGAGCAAGCCTAGAGTACATTTTAGCGACACCTTCACCATCCTTCATTTTGAACTTGTCAAGTTGACTTTGGAGCACATCCAACTTGGATTCCTTGACGAAGTCGGTACCTTCGTGCATATCAATCAAAGTATCCCAAATTTCCTTTGCATTCTCAAGACGGCCGATTTTGTTGAATTCTTCGGGGCACAATCCGTTGAAGAGGATATCACAAGCTTGAGCGCTGTATTGCAGCATCTTCAATTCATCCGTACTAGCTTCACGGTTTGGTTCCCTCCCATCAAAGAATTCACCTTGCAAGCCAATACACACAATAGCCCAAATGGCGGGGTTATGTCCAAGAATATTCATTTTCATCTTATGCTTCCAACTAGCAAAATTAGTACCACCAAAGTAAGGACCTCTATGGTGATAATTTCCCACGCTAGACGCCATACTCTCCTAGGTTGTGAAACCAAGGCTATGACCACCAAAAGCTATGCAAATCAAAGCAAATGGAGACCAAAGCTCTGATACCACTTGTAGGACCTTGAAGTATGTCTAGAGGGGGGGTGATTAGACTACTTAACCAATTAAAAACTTAACCTTTTCCCAATTTTAATCTTTGGCAGATTTTAGCTATCTTAGCACAAGTCAAGCAATCTTCACACAATTCAAGAAAGCATGCAAAGAGTATATGAGCAGCGGAAATTAAAGCATGCAACTTGCAAGAATGTGAGGGGAAGGGTTTGGAGATTTCAAACGCAATTTGGAGACATGGTGATTTTTGAGTCGTGGTTCCGATAGGTGGTGCTATCATACATCCACGTTGATGGAGACTTCAACCCACGAAGGGTAACGGTTGCGTGAGTCCACGAAGGGCTCCACCCAAGAAGGGTCCACGAAGAAGAAACCTTGTCTAGCCCACCATGACCGTCGCCCACGAAGGACTTGCCTCACTAGCGGTAGATCTTCACAAAGTAGGCGATCTCCTTGGGCTTACAAACTCCTTGGTTCAACTCCACAATCTTGTCGGAGGCTAACAAGTGACACGTAGCCAATCTAGGAGACACCACTCTCCAAGAAGTAACAAATGGTGTGTTGATGATGAACTCCTTGCTCTTGTGCTTCAAATGATAGTCTCCCCAACACTCAACTCTCTCTCACAGGATTTGGATCTGGTGGAAAGAAGATTTGAGTGGAAAGCAACTTGGGGAAGGCTAGAGATCAAGATTCATATGGTAGGAATGGAATATCTTGGCCTCAACAAATGAGTAGGTAGTTCTCTCAGAAATGGTAAGTCAGAAGTGTAGGTTTGTTCTGATGGCTCTCTCCACGAATGAAGAGGAGGTGGAGGGCTTTATATTGCCTCCACACAAAATCTAACCGTTACACACAATTTACCAATCTCGGTGGGACCGAATCATCAAACTGGGTCAGACCGATTCAGTAAACCTAGTGACCGTTAGTGATTTCGGTGGGACCGACATGCAACTCGGTAGGACCGATATGGTTAGGGTTAGGGCATAACGTAATCACGGTTAGACCGATTACTCAAACTCGGTGAGACCGATTTTGGTAATTAGCTAACCAGAGAGTTGGTCAGGTAAACTCGGTGGGACCGATTCGCTCTTTTCGGTGAGACCGAAATGTTACGAAAGGGAAACAGAGAGTTTACATTGCAATCTCGGTGGGACCGATCGCTCACTTCGGTTAGACCGAAACATTTTGAAGGGAAACAGAGAGATTACAATCCCATCTTAGTGAGACCGAGATCCCTATCGGTGAGACCGATTTGCTTAGGGTTTGTGGCAGTGGCTATGACATCTGAACTCGGTGGCGCCGGATAGAAAGAATCGGTGGGGCCGAGCTTGACTTTAGGTTTGGGTCATATGTGGATATGAGAAAGTAGCTGAGGGTTTTTGAAGCATATCACTAAGCACTTTGGAGCAAGAAACTCATTAAGCAACACCTCATCCCTCCTTGATAGTATTGGCTTTTCCTATAGACTTAATGTGATCTTGGATCACTAAAATATAAAATGTAGAGTCTTGTGCTTTTGAGCTTGAGCCAATCCTTTTGTCCTTGGTATTTTGAGGGATCCACTTTCCTCATCCATGCCATGCCATTCATTGAGCTTTCCTGAAATATTTGTCTTGGAATAGTATTAGCTCAATGAGCTATATGTTGTTATGAATTACCAAAATCACCTAGGGATAGTTGCACTTTCAGAACACCATACACTATATAAAAATGGCTTCTTGTTTTCTTCAGCCGGTGGCTGCACGTTAAGAATAAATTTTGTATTGCACCAAAACAAATTACAACTATATAACAAAAGGAAGGTTGGCATAAAACTTAACAGTCTAGCAGATAAATGCACCACCAGAAGTACAGAAGCTCAGTTCATTTGACCTGACTGTTACATTTTCATGTTGTATTGTCTGATGGAGCACCATAACCCTCTCCTTTATTTTCCCTAGGCTCCTGAACAACATAGCAAATGTCTGATAGCCTAGTTTCGAAACCATGCATATCTTGACGACATCGAACAATGTCTCTCCTTGTTTCACAAAGGGTCTCTGTTAGGGAATGGACTTGTGTCTGGAGCGCGGATACAACATTGCTTTGAGCTTGCATATCTTGATCATGAGGCAGTTTGGACGATATTGCCTTAACAACCAACCCAGTATTACACAGGAACGTGCTTTTGACACTGTTAGTGGATAGGTACTGACCCACTGCAGCAAGTGCTGACATTGCGGTTATAGTTGCCTCGCCACCTTCAGAAGGTGGCGGTTGCACCATTTTTTCCGTAGCTCGCTGAAAAGTTGAGGTTTGACATTAGTAGTACCAGAACAGAAGATATTAAGGAGGCAGCAAAACCAAACAAAATAGCTTTGGTCTATATACAGAACTTATTCTGTTGAACCCGTGTAAAATATTAGTTGTATTTTATTGCAAAGTACATAATAAAACCAGGTTCCAAACATATGACCATGTACCATCGCTAATGTATTGTCTATTTCTCCACATTGTATTGAGGGCTAAGGATAAAGAGACGAAGTTTATAATACGGTAAGCATAGTATGACATCATTCATATCACAAAACAACTGAGAACAGACAAATTGGCAATTGTAACGTTGTGTGGGCAAGTCCAGCACGAAACTAGATTATGGGTCAAGATCAAAGGAACATCACTCCTCTCTTTTAAACCTTGTAAGGTGCAATGATACGCTAAGAAAATTGTGTATAAAATTGAAAAGAGTAATAGACATTGGCTGCAAACCATGCAGTTCAAGGCACAAGTGAAAGTAAGTACTAGTTAAAAGGCATGAGGGCTAAGGACTTACAACAGCGGCTTTGACTGGTGTAGTCATGCCCTTCTTCTTGCTGGTGTGACAGTCCTTGAAGATTTCCACAACATTTGGTTCAGGTACTTTTTGGTCCTTGCGGGCTTTCCTCTACATTTCAAACAAGTGAATATAGATCTGATAATATGCTACAGTGATTTCTACTACACAACCTTCTTCTTATAGACGTTGTTGGGCCTCCAAGTGCAGAGGTTTGTAGGACAGTAGGAAATTTCCGTCAAGTGGATGACCTAAGGTTGATCAATCCGTGGGAGGCGTAGGATGAAGATGGTCTCTCTCAAACAACCCTGCAACCAAATAACAAAGAGTCTCTTGTGTCCCCAACACACCCAATACAATGGTAAATTATATGGGTGCACTAGTTCGGCGAAGAGATGGTGATACAAGTGCAATATGGATGGTAGATAAAGGTATTTGTAATCTGAAATTATAAAAACAGCAAGGTAACAAGTGGTAAAAGTGAGCGTAAACGGTATTGCAATGATAGGATACAAGGCCTAAGGTTCATACTTTCACTAGTGCAATTTCTCTCAACAATAATAGCATAATTGGATCATATAACTATGCCTCAACATGCAACAAAGAGTCACTCCAAAGACACTAACAGCGGAGAACAAACGAAGAGATTATGGTAGGGTATGAAACCACCTCAAGTTATCCATTTTGATCTATCTATTCAAGAGTCCATTGTAAAATAACATGAAGCTATTCTTTCCGTTCGATCTATCATAGAGTTCATACTAGAATAACACCTTAAGACACAAATCAATCAAAACCCTAATGCCACCTAGATTCTCCATTGTCACCTCAAGTATCTGTGGGCATGATTATACGATGTGCATCACACAATCTCAGATTCATCTATTCAACCAACACAAAGTACTTCAAAGAGTGCCCCAAAGTTTCTACCGAAGAGTCAAGACGAAAACATGTGCCAACCCCTATGCATAGGTTCATGGGCAGAACCCGCAAGTTGATCACCAAAACATACATCAAGTAGATCACGTGCATATCCCATTGTCACCACAGATAAGCACGGCAAGACATACATCAAGTGTTCTCAAATCCTTAAAGACTCAATCCGATAAGATAACTTCAAAGGGAAAACTCAATTCATTACCAAAGAGTAGAGGGGGAGAAACATGATAAGATCCAACTATAATAGCAAAGCTCGCGATACATCAAGATCGTGCCATAGAGAGAACACGAGAGAGAGAGAGAGAGAGAGAGATCAAACACATAGCTACTGGTACATACCCTCAGCCCCGAGGGTGAACTACTCCCTCCTCGTCATGAAGAGCGCCGGGATGATGAAGATGGCTACCGGTGAGGGATCCCCCCTCTGGCAGGGTGCCGGAACAAGGTCCCGATTAACTTTTGGTGGCTACAGAGGCTTGCGGCAGCGGAACTCCTGATCTATCTTCCGTTTCGATTTTTCCGGGGTATATGGAGATATATAGGTGAAAGAAGTCGGTCAGGGGATGCTCGAGGGGCCCACGAGATAGGGGGCACGCCCAGTAGGGGGGCTCCCCCCACCCTCGTGGCCTCCTCGAAGCTTCCCTGGCTTGAACTCCAAGTCTCTTGGATCATGTTCATTCCAAAAATCACGCTCCCGAAGGTTTCATTCCGTTTGGACTCCGTTTGATATTCCTTTTCTTCGAAACATTGAAATAGGCAAGAAAACAACAATATGCGTTGGGCCTCCGGTTAGTAGGTTAGTCCCAAAAGTAATATAAAAGTGTATAATAAAGCCCATAAATATCCAAAACTGATAATATAATAGCATGAATGCTTCATAAATTATAGACACTTTGGAGACGTATCAGCATCCCCAAGCTTAATTACTACTTGTCCTCGAGTAGGTAAATGATAAAAGAAAGAATTTATGAAGTGTGAATGCTAGCAGGTGCACAAGTTTGATCAATGATAATTTCAATCACCTTTTGTAGCATGTTTATATGTCATAATAGTATTTCATCTCATAAAACTTCTCACGATCAAGTAACAAGCTATTCACATGTTAAAGCATAGACCATAAACTTTCTTGAAAACTAGCAAACTTCATTCTTAGTCATAAAACAATTGCAATTCATCTTATTTTCAGGAAGGGTCTAAGTCAGAGCTTTGATTTAGCAAACTCCACATACTCAACTATCATATAGTCTTCTACAATTGCTAACACTCACGCCATACTTGTGGTTATGGAGTTTTAATTGAAAACTGAGAAAGATAGGGGCTTATAGTGTTGCCTCCCAACGTATTCACCTTTGGGTGATGTCAACAATAATAATTCATGCTAACTTACATCCAATTGGATATATATATCAGGATCTTTCCAACACGAGGTGCTTGCCAAAGGATAAAATGAAAAAGGGAAAGGTGAAGATCACCTTGACTCTTGCATAAAGTAAAAGACATGAAGTAAAAGATAGGCCCTTCACAGAGGGAAGCAGAGGTTTTCATGCACTTTTATGGTTGGATGCATAAAATCTTAATGCAAAAGAACGTCACTTTATATTGCCACTTGTATATGGACCTTTATTATACAGTCCGTCGCTTTTATTGCTTCCATAACAAGATCGTATAAAGCTTATTTTCTTTACACTAATAGATCATACATATTTAGAGAGCAATTTTTATTGCATGCATCGATGACAACTCACTTGAAGGATCTTACTCAATCCATAGGTAGGTATGATGGACTCTCATGGCAAAAACTGGGTTTAACGATATTTGGAAGCACAAGTAGTATCTCTACTTGGTGCAAGGAATTTTGGCTAGCATGAGGGGGAAAGGCAAACTCAACATGTTTGAATGATCCATGACAATATACTTTAACTGATATGTGAGAAAACATAACCCATTACGTTGTCTTCCTTGTCCAACATTAACTCTTTTAGCATGTCATACTTAATGAGTGCTCACAATTATAAAAGATGTCCAAGATGGAATATTTATATGTGAAATCTCTCTTCCTTCAATATTCTTTCATGAATTGTTCAAATGACCAACACAATGTTTGATAACCTTTAATAAATTTACAACCTCTACTTCTTAGATGTGAAGTCATTACTCCCCATGGGATAAGCAAATGAGGCATATATAATTTCAGATTTATGACATTCAACTCATTAAAGCATTTACTCATAGGATACAAGTGAAGCACATGAGTAAATGAAAAACTACTCCAACAAGATATAAGTGAAGATCATTGAGTAGTTAAATAATTATGTAGCTATATGAAGACTCTCTCTCATTTAAGAATTTCAGATCTTGGTATTGTATTCAAACAGCAAGCAAAGCAAACAAAATGACATTGCAAGGATTGCACAACTTATGTGAAGAAGCAAAAACTTTGGTTCAACCGATACTAACCGATAGTTGTTGAAGAAGAAAGGTGGGATGCCTACCGGGGCATCCCCAAGCTTAGATGCTTGAGACTTCTTGAAATATTATCTTGGGGTGCCTTGGGCGTCCCCAATCTTGAGCTTTTGTGTCTCCTTAATTCCTTTCATGTCACGGTTTCCTAAATCTCGAAAGCTTCATCCACACCAAACTCAACAAGAACTCATGAGATAATTTAGTATAAAACAATGCAAAAACCTCATCATCTTCTACTGTAACAAATCACTAAAATTATTATTCAACATTGCATACTAAATATCTCTGCATATTTAATACTCCTATCCTAAAATAGAATCATTAAACAAGCAAACATATGCAAACAATGCAAACATAACAGCAATCTGCCAAAACAGTATAGTCTGTAAAGAATGCAAGATTCATCATACTTACCTAAGTCCAAAAATTATAAGAAAAATATTGTGCTGTAGAAGATTTATCAGAGCTCATTATGCAAAAAGATTCAACATTATATCATTCTCTGACTTTTCTAGGGAATTTTTTCAACAGCGGTAAACTTTCTGTTTTCAAACAGCAACATGTATACTAGCAAAATAAGCATGGTAAAGGCTATCCTTGACATTTTCATTGAAAATATAGTTGCAATACATTATTCTAAATAACAGCAAGCAAATACTAATAAAAATAAAATGACGCTCCAAGCAAAACACATATCATGTGGTGAATAAAAATATAGCTCCAAGTAAAGTTACCGATGAACGAAGACGAAAGAGGGGATGCCATCCGGGGCATCCCCAAGCTTAGGCTCTTGCCACTCCTTATTCCATAGTCCATCGAATCTTTACCCAAAACTTGAAAACTTCAACCACACAAAACTCAACACAAAACTCGTAAGCTCCGCTAGTAAAAGAAATCAAACCACCACTTTAAGGTACTATAATGAACTCATTCTTTATTCATATTGGTGTTAAACCTACTGTATTCCAACTTCTGTATGGTTCATACCCTCCGATACTACTCATAGATTCATCAAAATGAGCAAACAACACATTGAAAACAGAATCTGTCAAAAAACAGAACAATTTGTAGTAATCTGTATCAAACGTATACTTCTGGAACCCCAAAAATTCTGAAATAAATTGGTGGACCTGAGTAATTTGTCTATTAATCATCTGCAAAAAGAATCAATCTAAAAGCACTCACCAGTAAGGAATGGCAGCTATTCTCGTGAGCGCTAAAGTTTCTGTTTTTTACAGCATGATCATAAAGACTTCACCCAAGTCTTCCCAAAGGTCCTACTTGGCACAAACACTAATTAAAACATGAAACCACATCTAACCACAGGTTAGATGAATTATTTATTACTAAACAGGAACAAAAAGTAAGAAACAAAAATAAAGTTGGGTTGCCTCCCAACAAGCGCTATCGTTTAACGCCCCTAGCTAGGCATGATGAAATGATGCTCACATAAAAGATAAGAATTGAAACATAAAGAGAGCATCATGAAGAATATGACTAGCACATTTAAGTCTAACGCACTTCCTATGCATAGGGATTTTGTGAGCAAACAACTTATGGTAACAATAATCAACTAGCATAGGAAGGCAAAACAAGCATAACTTCGAAACTTTAAGCACATAGAGAGCAAACTTGATTTTATTGCCAATCCTACAAGCATATGTTCCTCCCTTATAATAATTTTCAGTAGCATCATGAATGAATTGAACAATATAACCATCACCTAAAGCATTCTTTTCATGATCTACAAGCATAGAAAATTTTCTACTCTCCACATAAGCAAAATTCTTCTCATTCGGAATCGTGGGAGTATCATAAGAGACTTGAATACTATAAATTGTTTCCACATTAAAAGAGTAATGTTCAGAAAAAGGGTAATCATAATCATGACAAGTTTTATAAATATAATCATCACTACTTTTTATAGCATAAGTTTCATCACAATAATCATCATAAATAGCAACTTTGTTCTCATCGTAATCGATAGAAATCTCTTCCAAGATAGTGGAATCATCACTAAATAAAGTTGACACTCTTCAAAATCTACTTTCATATTCATCACAATAATATTCAACATCCTCTAAAATAGTGGGGTCATTACTTCCTAAAGTTGACACTCTTCCAAACCCACTTTCATCAATATAATCATCATAGGTAAGAGGCATGCTATCATCATAACAACTTTGCATATCAAAACTTGGGAGGCTAAAAATATCATCTTCATTAAATGTAGCATCCCCAAGCTTGGGGCAAACATTAATTTCAGCAAATATATTCTCAAATATTTCATACTCATCAAACATAGCTTCCCCAAGCTTGGGCCTTTTCATATCATAAGCATAATCACTCTCATCATTAATAGTATGGATAGCACCAATAATATAGCAATTATCATCATCACAATGAGTAGTAGGAGCAACATCATTTGGGAGAGATACCTTTCTACCTTTGCTGCTCCGTCTTTTCTTTTTCTTCTTCACATTATGTGTGGGTTCAAACCTCTTCTTTGAGCTCCTTATTGATGAGATTGGTTGAATAGAAAGCTCATCCTCGTTACCTGATTCATCATAAGAAATAATAGGACGATATTGGGAAATATCTTCCCTTTCATTAGTATTCTCTTCATCTTCTATTTGCTTTCTTTTCTTTAGGTAATTGGAAATATAAGGATTTTCAATGCAATTCACTGCACAATACAGATAAATCTTTTCTAGATCAATATCAAGAAAATGCTCAAGATTAAATTCTGGAATATGCTTAGTTGCATGTTTCAATTCCTCGTAACCCAAAAGCAAACTAAGTTCATTATGTTGTGCAAGGGAAATCAAGTCATCACAATTTTTGGACACTATTTGATCATGAAACAATTTACATGGGAGATTTAAATGACCACATTCATTGCAAAGTTCACAACGGTAAAGATATCTTAATTTTTCAGCACTAACATTAAGCCTTTCTTGCAACCCTTTAGTTTCTAAATACTTATGCCTCTTGCAATATCTATTTTACGTATTTGGTGTGTATTTGCAAACCCAATCTACTCCACAAAAATCGACATGCTTATAAGAGACATTTTCATCATAACTAGTGCAATCATCATTAGTACTATGGATATTCAAAGAGTTCATACTAACAACATTGCAATCATGCTCATCATTGAAAGATTTAGTATCAAGCATTTTATAGATTTCTTCTTCTAGCACTTGAGCACAATTTTCCTTTTCAGCATACTCACGAAAGATATTAAAAAGATGATGCATATGAGACAAACTCAATTCCATTTTTTTATAATTTTCTTTTATAAACTAAACTAGTAATAAAAAAAGAAACAAAAAGATTCGATTGCAAGATCTAAAGATATACCTTCAAGCACTCACCTCCCCGGCAACGGCGCCAGAAAAGAGCTTGATGTCTACTACACAACCTTCTTCTTGTAGATGTTGTTGGGCCTCCAAGTGCAGAGCTTTGTAGGAAAGTAACAAATTTCCCTCAAGTGGATGACCTAAGGTTTATCAATCAGTGGGATGCGTAGGATGAAGATGGTCTCTCTCAAACAACCCTGCAACCAAATAACGAAGAGTCTCTTGTGTCACAAACACACCCAATACAATGGTAAATTGTATGGGTGCACTAGTTAGGCGAAGAGATGGTGATACAAGTGCAATACGGATGGTAGATAAAGGTATTTGTAATCTGAAATTATAAAAACAGCAAGGTAACAAGTGGTAAAAGTGAGCGTAAACGGTATTGCAATGATAGGAAACAAGGCCTAAGGTTCATACTTTCACTAGTGCAAGTTCTCTCAACAATAATAACATAATTGGATCATATAACTATCCCTCAACATGCAACAAAGAGTCACTCCAAAGACACTAATAGGGGAGGGTACGAAACCACCTCAAAGTTATCCTTTTTGATCTATCTATTCAAGAGTCCGTAGTAAAATAACATGAAGCTATTCTTTCCGTTCGATCTATCGTAGAGTTCATACTAGAATAACACCTTAAGACACAAATCAATCAAAACCCTCATGTCACCTAGATACTCCATTGTCACCTCAAGTATCCGTGGGCATGATTATACAATATCCATCACACAATCTCAGATTCATCTATTCAACCAACACAAAGTACTTCAAAGAGTGCCCCAAAGTTTCTACCGGAGAGTCAAGACAAAAACGTGTGCCAACCCCTATGCATAGGTTCATCGGCGGAACCCGCAAGTTGATCACCAAACATACATCAAGTGGATCACATGAATATCCCATTGTCACCACAGATAAGCATGGCAAGACATACATCAAGTGTTCTGAAATCCTTAAAGACTCAATCCGATATGATAACTTCAAAGGGAAAACTAAATTCATTACAAGAGAGTAGAGGGGGAGAAACATCATAAGATCCAACTATAATAGCAAGGCTCGCGATACATCAAAATCGTGCCATAGAGAGAACACGAGAGAGAGAGAGAGATCAAACTCATAGCTACTGGTACATACCCTCAGCCCCGAGGGTGAACAACTCCCTCCTCGTCATGGAGAGCGCCGGGATGATGACGATGGCCACCGGTGAGGGATCCCCCCTCCGGCAGGGTGCCGGAACAGGGTCCCAATTGACTTTTGGTGGCTACAGAGGCTTGCGGCGGCAGAACTCCCGATCTATCTTCCGTTTCGATGTTTTCGGGGTATATGGAGATATATAGGTGAAAGAAGTCGGTCAGGGGACGCTCAAGGGGCCCACAAGATAGGGGGGCGTGCCCAGTAGGGGGGGGGGGCCAACCACGTGGCCTCCTCGAAGCTTCCCTGACTTGAACTCCAAGTCTCCTGGATCATGTTAATTCCAAAAATCACGCTCCCGAAGGTTTCATTCCGTTATGACTCTGTTTGATATTCCTTTTCTTCGAAACACTGAAATAGGCAAGAAAACAACAATATGGGATGGGCCTCCGGTTAGTAGGTTAGTCCCAAAAGTAATATAAAAGTGCATAATAAAGCCTATAATCATCCAAAACAAATAATATAATAGCATGAATGCTTCATAAATTATAGATACATTGGAGACGTATCATACAACAAAAAGAGTGAAACAACAACTAATTACAAGAGCCTCGCAGTGTGCAATATAGCTACGAGATCCTGTCGTCTATTGGAATTGCACTTTCATACGGTTGGCCTTGTTGTTTGAACAGTTCACCTACAAGAAGATAGATTTGTGTGGCACATGCGTAAATAGGACTTCAACATGTGATCTGATCACATATATATAATGTACCTGATACTTCGGATCAGACTAGTGTTTAACAAGGCCCCTCAAGTATTCATCCAATATATTTTCCACTGGGGATGTTTGGGAAAGTTCACTGTTAGCCTTGCCTTCAAAGTGAGTTTTCCTCAAGTTATACCGATATTGTCACAGAGCAGACTTGAAAACATGTGTGCAAGGTTGTCTGGTTGCATCATCTTGGCTATCGAACTTGAACCTCATTTGTTGAAAATTATGGGAGTCTCATTATCAGCAACCTAGAAAGTATGGGACAGAGCAAGACGATATTACTAGTTTCCATACATAGCCATACTTACAGATAAATGGTCGAGGAAGGTGTTGAACTGGGTTTCGTCTTTGTCATTCCTGTACTGAATCCATGTTGGGAGGATACGTACATGACACCTAATGGTAACTGCTGGCTCTGATATTAACTTGGCTGACTCTGTAGCATCACGTGTCCTTTTTAAACCTGCCTCAAAATGAATCTCCATTCTTCCTCCTCTAGATTTAGTTAACCTATCGAGCATTATCCCTGATGTTTGTTTCCTCTTGCGCCTATGTGCTAGTCCAACAATGAACATAGGAAGTGTTAGTGTACATTAAACTGTGAGTCTACATATAAAGAAGCATGCAACTGTAACTTGACTCCAGCAACTACCTTCTTGTTGTTGAAGCTCACAAGGTTCATCTGATATTGCCAACTCGTCTTGCGTCAAGAGTTCTTGGGAAGTAGTGTCAGGTGGCAAGGGAGCTTGGGAACGTGCTGCTAGCTCAGTTGATGCACGAGTAACTCTTGCAGCTGGTAGTACTTTGGTAGGTGTTGCAAGAACTAGGGTTGTCTCTGCTTGTTTGGTGGCAGCTATTTGTCTCTCCTTGGCTTTTTTTGCAGCTCGTGTAGCATGGGATGTCGTGTTTGTAGAATTTTCCGCTGGACTTTGACCTTCTATTGCACCATCAGTACCAGCAGAATTTGCAGGATTCATCCGCTTCTCATTCCCTGCCATTCTGTGTTTCTTCCTCTTTCTCTATGCCATGTTAAGTCAAGACGCCAAGAAAAACGAATAACAATTTAGTTCTTTAGAACAAATTGATGCGTGATGCAGACGAACTGAACTTTGATGTTAGACAACCACATGATAGGAGGATGTAATCTGTATGAAAAACAGGACGGGAGAGATAACCAGAACTATGATGTATAAACTAAGAAGAAGACATTTCACCAAATTAGAAGCAATGCAATGGAAGGTAGACACCATATGAAAGATGCTACAAATGTCACTCTGCCAAGTTAACAGTCTCTCATCATAAATGGCGTTTAAACAAATGTGAAGCAGTACAAGAAATAAATCATATGCAAGATGCAAACAACATCACACTACCATGTTAGAGGTCTCTCGTCATTAGTGCCATTGCATATTCACAGCATTGCATATTCCCATCTTATTATGTGTAAACTAAGGAGAAGGCATTTCAACAAATTATAAGCAATGAAATCTAGACACCATATGAAAGATGCAACGAATATCACTCTACCAAGTTAAAACTGTCTCGTCATAAGTGTTATTTGAACAAATTAGTAGTACAAGCTAGAAAAGAATGCGAGATGTAACCCATATCACACTCAAAATCAAACGTGTCTTATGATAAGTGATTGTTGCAGGTTACACAACAGTAGTAATTTGATGTAAGAACATGGTGTGATAGACAGATATTGTATGTTCTAGAAACAGGAACACGTGTCTTATTCAAGTATAATGTGTAAAGTAAGCAGGTGGAATTCAACAAAATTAGAAGCAATACAATATAGACATCACCCATAACATGCAACCACATATAACAGTGCCAAGTTAGAGGGAGCATCGGTGATGGTGCACTAGGGGAGACGTGCTCATCATAAACACAACTTTGTTGAGTGTCTATGCATGTGTTGTCTTCGAAATTATCTTGGGGGTGTGGTGGAGTAGAAACTATAGAGGCCCTCCGTTCAGAAGGAGCACCTTTATCCGTTGCCTTGCTAACTTCCTTCTCCTTTATTGATTTTGAATTGTCAAGTAAAACCGACAAGAAAAAGCAATAAAATTCTCTCTTCAGAACTCATTCATGCATGCTACTGACAATCACTACTTTGATGTAAGGCAAACACATGATACCAGGATGGAATATGTACAAAAACAGGACGGCATGGAATGTTCACAACTGTTTGTGTAAACTAAGCAGAAACCATTCCAACAAATAAGAAGCAATGCAAGCTAGACACCTCATGAAAGATGCAACCAATATGACTCTGCCAAGTTAAAAGAGTCCCATCATAAATTGAATTTCAACAAATTAGAAGCAGCGCATGCTATAAATCATATGAAAGATGCAACTAATATCGCACTGCATATACTAAAGGTGTCTCGTCATATTGATTCATGCGGGATACAAAAAAACAATAGACACCATATGCAACATGCAACCACATATCACACTGCCAAGTTAGAGCAAGCACCTACGATGCTAGTGTAGGGGAAATGCTGTAATCAACTACAGAGCTATGTTCACTATCTTCATCTAGCATTTTTGTTTCTTGAGAATCATGTCGGGAGGCTAACGTTGCATTCTTTAAATGAGGAGTAGTCCCCTTGCATGCCTGCCTCATCATAAGCGATTGATGAGGGATACACAAGAACCTTAGTTTGATGTAAGAACATGGTTAATACACAGATGTACTAGTATGTACCAAAAACAGAAAGGCATGTCATATTCAAAGGTATGATGTGTAAGCTAAGCAGATGCAATTTAACCAAATTGTAAGCAATACACTCTAGACATCCGGCTGGAGTGGTGAGCATGATCATCTAGGACCTGAGAGCCTGGTGGGAGGTGGGCTGCTTCGCCACCATTGCAGCTTTTTAGTTGGCTTCCAGGTGATGCCTTTCTTTGATGGGCTTGTCACTGGATCGGCCAGTGCCCTGACTAGCTATTGGTCTTCTAGTGCTCACAGGATGGTGGTTCATGTAAAAATATATCTTTCCTTATCTTAATAAAGGGGTTGTTTGGTTTGTGACTAACTTTGCCAAATGTAGCCACACCTAAAGCTAGGCAAGTTTGACTAACTTAGGTGAGTGTTTGGTTCAAGCCACACCTTAGGCAAGCCACACTTGGACCCCACATGGCATACATACAAAAAATGTCGCAAGATTCCCTTAGGCTTGCCAACTTGTGGCTTTCATTTTGATGAACTAACCTTAGGCAAGCTTGGCAAAAATATGTGGCAATGTGTGGCAATGCTAGGCCTAGAACCAAACAGCCCCAAAGACCAACTTTGGCCTTTCCAATACAAGCTAGACACCATATGGAACATGCAACCACATATGATACCACGAAGTTAAAGCAGGCACCTGGGATGGTGGTTCATTGCAAGCGAGGTCATCAACACCAGAGCTACGTTTACCGTCTCCATCTGCTGACACTGCACCCTTTATAGCGCTGTAACATGTCCTGCCTAACCGCGAAGAAAGCTGGGTCAACTTCTCTCTTATCTTTTTTGCTTCTCTCGAGGCACACTCTAAAATACCCTTGCATAAAAACACAATAGTGAGAGTATGGGTGAAGTGTGTGGAGAACTAGTGCACTGTAAAAGTAGCAGATAGTAGGTGGCTGAAAAATAAATGACAGGAGACATATGATAGCTCTACAAGATTGCATGGCAAACAAAATTAGATTCTACTCCGTATGATTTTGTAATATATCAGCACAGCAAATGCAGGTACTCCTCCAGCACACCACCACATGTGGTCATATCTAAGATAACAGTCGCCTGAAAATAAATAGGTCAGTCGATTTTTTTAATGAACCGTCCGATCTATAAGGAATGGGCAGATGGCCTTCGTCTACCTCCCACCAGTCACTGTTGACGATCTTTCTCGAACCGCTAGCGACCACCGGCCCAGACTCCTGCCTCCGCCGCCCCGCCCTCCCCTCGACCTCACACCACCGCCGTGCTTGGCAGCACCCCTAGGCCATCCCTTTAATCCCGGGCGACCTCCAGATTGGGCGGCAGTAGCTCTAGGCCGCACACGCCCCTAAGATAAACACCAAGGTGCTGCTTCCTCGGTGTAATAGGCATACTAGCGCCTGTTACACCGGGGAAGGCTTCCGTTAATTGGGAATCAACTGGCCAGAAATTGAAATTTAGGGGGGGCGACGGACCTCTAGCTAAGGTGAAATAGTATATGAGGAGAAACCTTGTGCATCGCGAGTTACTAGGAACATCTAGTATGAAGAAGAAGCGGTCAACTAGTGTCTTCTGTGGGATGAATACCATGCAAGTAGACACATAATATTTGCACGAATAAGGGAAGAGGAGTACCGTTATCGGTTGCCAGTGTGGTGTCGATATGTCGCGGCGATCTTCTTGTTTTTCTCGGGGGAACCGATGTTTTGGAGAGTCGTGGATCCTTGGACAAACCCATGGCCAAATTGTTAAATGTGTTGCCGTGGCCGTATATCGGGGAGGGGAAGCAGATCTGAGGCGGCGAAGGACGGCGTAGCAGGAATAGCTCCGGTGTAGTGGACGGTGGCAAAGTTGGAGCAGCAGCGGTGAGGCATAGGACGGCGTGGTTGAACTGGCTCGGTTACAAACGGCTCGGCCTCGGCTTCAACTACTAGCCGTGGAGGGCGTTGCAGTTAAGGTGGACGACGACGTCGGGGTATCGTCTCCGGCGTGATGGAGGAGGGCGGCGGTTGATGGGTGGGATGGGGTGGCGGACGGAGGATGCCGGGGTTTCGCAGCTGGTGGAGAGGTAGGTTTGGCGCTTGTCGGGTATATACCCCGTGGTGTAACCCGGCCGGAAGTATAACCCGGCCGGCCTTGGCGACTCACTGATGACCCGCCCTGGCTGGACGACACACTAAGTGACCCGCCTGATCCTGACGACTTATGGGTGACCTGGCAAGCGGATCAGAGGAGCAACAAGACCCGTGGGCCCAAGAGGCTCAAGGCCCAGAAGGCGGCTTTCGTTATGATAGGCCGGCTTAAGAGGAAAGGCGTGAGGAATATCTCCCTTACAAGGAATCAAGACCCGGACTTCAATCCAGCTTGTATTACAAGATAGGCTAGTCCTACTAGGACTCCACATGTAACCCGCCCCTCTAACTTATATAAGGAGGGGCAGGGCTCCCCAAAGAGGGACAAGCAACAAGAAACAATATCTAGGGCTAGACACAAAGGGGGAGCCGGCTTACGGCGACTCTTCTCATAAGCATAATGAGACCTAGCCACAAATAGCATGTAGGGTTGTTACCGGATGATGTTTCCCGGGGCCCGAAGCTGTCTAAATCCTTGTCTTGCATGTTGCGTCTCTCGTCCCGATCAACCCCTCTCAAGCTACCACATAGATGCGTTGGCCTCATGACTAAGTCCTGACACTAAGGACACCTGACGTGTTAATTCCACGACAGTTGGTGCCCACCGTGGGGCTAACGCACGGTGATGTTGAGTTCTTGGAGGGAGCTCTTTAAGGATCAAGAGGCTCGTGTCTTGTTGAAACGAAGAAGTGCCAGCAAATTCATCACCTATCCACAGCAGACACCTCGACGATCCATCGAATCCAACAGAAGATTTAATTTGTTCATTACGCTACTGCAAGTCGCAAGTCCGACATGAGTTCAGAAGCCTTCCTTTGATTACACGTCGGGCCGTGCGTCAAGTGATCTGTCCAAATCCTAAGTTTCCATCAGGGATAAATCTCTGCTGAGACCAATTAAATCAGTTTGACTTTTATGGGCACATCAATCTACTTTTTCGCTGCTACTTCATGTGCTCAACTCATGTTTCAAACATCAAGGGAAGCAACTATCTTTGCGGCTGCCAATTTTTCTGACCTGAAGACCGAATCACATCCGAAGAATCCTCAAGGACTAGCACCAGTACATAACGAAGTGCTAGTAGATCGGGAAAGGAACAGAAGGAAGTATGACCAGAGTGGATTGCTACAACCGGATTAGGACACGACCCAGGAACGGACACAACCACAACCCGGTCTCTTTCACCCCGACGGCCATGGCCTTGCTGGAAAACCGGCCACAAATGAGTTGCTGTCGTACATGGCCCCGCCACAGGCTGCTGTCTTCACTTCTGAGGCCGCCTCCACCTCGTCTCAAACCGATAACCCCGTAGCTGGGAGCCGCCGGGTCGCTGGCCTCGTCTCCGGCCGCTGGTCACTACCGCCGTGCTTTGAGCTGTCTCTGCTGCCACAAGTCGCCGCCACCGAGTTGCCTTGCCGAAGCGTCGAGTCGCCCCGGGGTCTTGCTGTCTCCGCTGTGGACGGGTTCGAGCAACCACCTCCGTTGCCGCGCCCCGGTCCCCGCGGCCGTGCGATGAAGCTACTGGTGTCCATCATTGCAGCCAAGGCCACGGCCGTCCTGCCTCCGCCGCAGCACTGGACCCGCCCAGTTTGTGACTTACCCGTCCACCTGCCGCTTCACCTCTTCGCGGGGCCGCCGCGCCGCTCCTAGCCGTCGGTGCGTTTTTTGTCGTTGTTGTAGCCACGGCCCGTGGACCTGCCTCCACAAGTCGTCGCAGCAACGTTGTTCCGAGTCACAGCGCGTCCGTTGTGGGCTGCTTCTTCTTCATCATCCACGGTTTCACCTCGGGCTGTTTTTCACTGCTGTGGTGCACCGTTTCCGTCGTTGCCTTTGGCGAGCGATTAACTCGGTGTTTGTAAGATTCCATCTGTCATCCAGACGAACCAGGTGATAACCATCTAAGATTATTTTATTAGCGCATATTGTTTTTTTTCAAAAAACAATCACTCTGGTATGTACACCTTTATGTGCAGGACAATGATTCATCATAAGGATGGTGTAATGCCATATTCATGGAGTGTGCAGTAGCATAATCATGCAACGGCATCGGCGACCGCTTACTGTTCAACAGGTGGGTGCAAGCCGCCGCCCCTGCGGTCTGATCTACATTAACGCGCCAGCGGATTCACACGTCTGTGCCGGCTTACAATGTGACGGGCGACTTACCTGTCCACCCCCGTGGCCGACTCGGCGTCCGAGTGTCTTACTGCTCATGCGATTGACTCGCCCGACCGCACCGGCTTATGACGCCACGGCCGGTTTACCCGTGATTAATTCCAGCTTCACCGCGGTGATCATCAACTCTGCGGTGGATAACTACTGGCCTGTGCCGACTCATCTGTCCGCTCCCGTGGCCGACTCACCCATCATTGATTTCAACTTTACCGCAGTGATCATCAACTCGGCGACGGATTAATTCTGGCTCAGCACATCAGGTGAAATCCATCTAGTATATTTTATATTATATATTGCTTTCTTTAAAAGAGCAATTACTCTGGCTTGCGAGTTCTCCAGTGTAGGACAAGTTATGTCCCTGAGATGTTGAATGACTCATACCGGTTTATATCACAGTCAAATATGGAGAGTCTCAACCCAACTCCTCAAGTAGTCTTAAAACTCGGGGGCTACAGTGACATGACTCGGGAACTTCGGGTCATGGGAGGGGATGATAACCCGGTTCCGGAGGACACTACCATACTGATGAAAATTCTGGTTTAAAATCCGGTTCAAGAGACATCTCTCTCCCGCAAAGCTTTGAAGCTCTCAAAACCGATTCAACATCCGGATCAACGTAAATTTGTCCCTTACAAAGCTTTGAGGATCTCAATATCCGGTTTAAGAAATTCCGGTTCAAAACATGGGTATCCTGCTTTACGGCTTATCTTATCATGGTCACTTGGGGGCTTCCTGCTCATCGGGCATAGCCATCAGTACCCTCTTGATCGGCACAATGCCAAAATTTATACGGTCATTAGGGGGCTTCCTGTTCAAACATAGGTCGTATTCGAACCAAAGAGAACATAGCTGTCGATACCCTTTCGATTAGCAAACTGCTGAACCTACTTGGGGGCTTCTTGATTGTATCTGAATCATAGCTCAACCCCTTTGGGAATCGACGTGGATCGTATTCGAATCAGCGTCGTTAAACAACTCTTATGGTCACCTGGGGGCTTCATGTTCAAACATAGGTCATATTCGAACCAAAGAGAACATAGCTGTCGATACCCACTTGATCAGCATCGCCAAGCCATTGGGGGCTACATGATCGTATTCGAATATTAGCTTAACCCCTTTGGAATGGTTTACTGATCGTATCTGAATCAGAAGCCTCAAAAAGTTTTATTCTATCTCGGGTAAAGTTTATTACAGCCACAATTACTTAACTTGAGACCTTTGGGGGATTATATCTCAAATGTATATAAGTGTTTTATGATTAACCCGGCTTAACTTTTGACTATAAGTCGCCAGCTTATGACAACCATCATTTATATGGAAGCATTGGCTTCTAAGGATTGGGTTATCACCCTTATTACACAGGTCATGTAAACCGGCAGTACAAATTCAATATCACAGTGGTCATTTGGGGGTTTCCTGTTCAAACATAGGTCGTATTCGAACCAAAGAGAACATAGCTATTGATACTCACTTTGATCGGCAACGCCAACGCCACTGAGGGCTATATGATCATATTCGAATCTTAGCTTAACCCCTTTGGAATGGTTTACTGATTGTATTCGAATCAGTAGCCTCAAAAAATTTATCTGTTTTTATACAATCGCAAGTATTTGAGTTGTCACAAATATCATATGTGCCGGCTCTTATAGAGTTGAGTTATCAACTTCACTGTCCGGGTCACATAAGCCAGCGGTATCATTCAAAGGATCATAGGGATCTTGTGATCTACTTGTGTGCAGGATAAGGCTACATTTGGGTGGTTACCTGCCCTGGCTTTTGACGATAAGTCGCCAGGGCATATGTTGTTTAAACTCTTTGCACGATTTGCAGGAATATGACATATAAATGATTAAAGTCCAAGCTCATTACCAAACTTGATGTTTCAAAATAATTATCCATTCTGGATTTTTCTCTAAGGCTATAAGCCGCCGGGTTATAAAAATTTCGGGTTTTCTTATCAACCGATGAGGTATTTAAACTCCGGGTTTTCTTATCAACCGATGAGGTATTCAAATTTTTAATAGCCAAAACTGGCTGGATTTTCATGATGATATTGAATGATTGAGGTTTTCATACTGGGTTATATTATTCAAATCTTGAATAGCCAACATGGCTGGATTTCTATTGTGATTATCAATAACCAGTATTATTGAGGTTTTAAAAGTCGCTTTAGCACAATGGTTATTATTTTATCAAAGGATATGATTTATTCTACAATTGAAGGAATAGTCCCGAGTCGCTGTAGGCTTACGACCCGGCACTTGGGGGCTACATTATTCAAATTGAGGTTATATCAAATATGCAAGTCTCATGTCGCTGCAAGCATGCACCATGACACTTGGGGGCTAATGTAAAGTCATTGTTAGCTCACCTTATTGAAGACCCGACTCATCACATCGTAATGAGCCGGCCCTGGGGGGCTACCAGTTGCTCCTGTCAACAGTTCAAGGTACATAAGTTTTAAATCCATTATATTGAAGGATCCATTGCTCAGTTGGTAAAGCACAAAGCTCTTAACCTTGTGGACGTGGGTTCAAGCCCCGTGGTGGAGATTACATCATTTGATGTTATTATCAATAAATTATATATAAAGTCCCACCTTAGTATTATCTTACTAAGCCGGCCCTTGGGGGCTACACATTGTTGTTCAAGTTTACATAATAATATTTACAAATTCCCTGCTCATTATTGCATAATGACCTGGCTCTTGGGGGCTACACTGGTTGAAGTCTTATGAGCATAAGGCAAGTACAAGTCCCAGGTTACTGCAAGCATGACAACCCGGCACTTGGGGGCTACAGGTAATATGGATATAAGGGAGAAATATCTTCCAATTTTCAGTGTTGAGCAAACTAGATTGACCTGGCATCACCAATCATTATGACCCGGTGTTTGCAACAATCATAACCCGGTGTCATAAATAATCATGAACCGGCATTGGCAACAATCATGAACCGGCGTTGGAAACAATCATGACCAGGAATTATTAGTTTTTATATCCCGGAGATTTTGGAAATTATAACTCGGCAAGTTCTATATTTTCAAACCGGCTGAATATCAGATGAGTATCTCCATACCAATATTTCTTAAGCCGGCGCTTTGGAAGCCGACTCAAATGGATTATTTGTTTACAATATTTCTTCTGCAAGCAAATTGATTATGAAGATGGTTGTTGACTCGGATTTTCTAGAAGAAGGAAATGACAAGGACTTAAGGATGTTCAGATGCCGGTTTACAAAAATCTTAACCCGGAGCACAACCTGTCAAATTTGTTCTTGTGTTTATTTTGCAGCATAAGTTTACCATGGATAAATCCAAGCTAAACTTGGGGGAAAATGTCGGGGATATACCCCACGGTGTAACCCGGCCGGACTTGGCGACACACTGATAACCCGCCCTGACTGGACGACACACTAAGTGACCCGCCCGATCCTGACAACTTATGGGTGACCTGGCAAGTGGATCAGAGGAGCGACAAGACCCGGGGGCCCAAGAGGCTCAAGGCCCAGAAGGCCGGCTTAGGTTATGACAGGCCGGCTTAAGAGGAAAGGCATGAGGAATATCTCCCTTACAAGGAATCAAGACCCGGACTTGAATCCGGCTTGTAGTACAAGATAGGCTAGTCCTACTAGGACTCCACACGTAACCCGCCCCTCTAACTTATATAAGGAGGGGCAGGGCTCCCCAAAGAGGGACAAGCAACAAGAAACAATATCTAGGGCTAGACACAAAGGGGGAGCCGGCTTACGGCGACTCTTATCATAAGCATAATGAGACCTAGCAACAAACAGCATGTAGGGTTGTTACCGGATGATGTTTCCCGGGGCCCGAAGCTGTCTAAATCCTTGTCTTGCGTGTTGTGTCTCTCGTCCCGATCAACCCCTCTCAAGCTACCACATAGATGCGTTGGCCTCGCGACTAAGTCTTGACACTAAGGACATCTGACGAGTTAATTCCATGACAGCGCCCACGAAGTACGGATGGGGAATCGGACGGGTGGGGGAACCATGTTTCGGTCTGGGACGTGCTTATTTTTGGCTTTTTTGAACAGAAGATGGGACACGCTTGTTTGAAATTTGGGGAAAATACAAACTTTGCCCCCCTCTTAAATTTCGGACCTACCGCGGGTCGGGGGTGGTATGGTAATCCCAGGTGTCCCAAATAGTGGGCGGGAGCGATTTCGGATGCGCGCATGTGTGCTTAGGCGGCCATTGTGTATGAATGTTTTTCGGAGGCGGTTGCGTGGCGTATAGATGAAGCTACAAACCTACCTGGTTTAGACCTTTGGACGTCGGGCCAGTAGGTTTCACGGGTCGGAGTTATTAGAAAAGTAATTTCCTTGTACTACCAAACATTGGTCTCATGCGGTTTCGGGTGAGTAGAGGCTCTTTTGGCGCTTCTTTCGAAATTTTGAAACACAAGCATTCACGTTTAGAGTACTCTTGAACTGTGAGGATTGACCTAAATAGACAATGTTATATCTGACATGGTATGTTTGAAAACCTCATTAAATTATCCGCTTCTTCTTGAAATTTTGACACTTGAAAATCATATAACTACGATTATTTTGGAATTGAGGAGCTAAATTTCAATCTATTTTGTACACGACTACATATGCTATTATGTACAAAATCAGAGCAAAGATTGGTGCCCCCATAATTTAGGTATGATTTACAAATGCCATGATATCAAATTCAAATAATTGAATGGATTTCATGTTGAATTCACTTTTTTTAAACCACCTTAAGTTGAATTCAAATGTATGCTAGTTCATACGTAGCTATTTATAATGTTCATTGTGTAACTTTCGTATGTATAATGTGCTTACACACACAACATGAACTATACTCACGTTTATATTCGATTGCTAAAGCGATGCATTGTCTGGAGTTCAAAATACTAACTATGTGGATCAATTGTGTCGAATGATAACATAGACATGCTCAAATTCGATAGAATCTAGATGTCTGATGGATCAATGACAGCTCCTTACGCGAATTGCAAATATCATGATCCCATCCTAATATTTGGATACAATTTATATCTTTAATCAATGTGTACAACAGTCTTTTACGTGTAGTTTCACTCTCCATTGGTGGTCTCTCACACATGCTCACACACTCCCTCCCGAGGTGTCTTTCTCGCACACATGATCTATATATAACCCTCCCTCCCTCTCATAACCATTTACAACTGTTTTTACTAACCTTTATCACAAGAACTCTTCCTCTCGCAAGCATACACACGCACAATCCCCGTCGACCCTTTCTACATTCATGGACCTGCCTACGTGTCTCATGTACGCACATTATCTTTAGGCCTGTCTCTCACGCATTGTCTCACACCTCTCTTCTTAATCGACGAGTATGATTCTAGCAGAGCATTCTATAGGATGCCCCTTAAAGTTAGGTTGGATGAATAGTAATATCATAGATAAAGGGGTTACCTTAGTCCGAGAACCTAGGGTTACAAATCCGAGCCGGCTTTGTCAGTGGACAAAGAGTCCTTCACAATTCTGCTGTCTTTGTCTTGTACGACTAGTCATCCATGGGTCTTCCTAAATGCGTCACGGGCCGACCAATGTGGTGCAGGACGGAACCGAATGAAGGGCCTCACCTCGACCCACCGGACCTCACGTGGTGACACACCCTCTGCCCCCATGTCTCATTATCTTCTCGCACCCACACATACCAACACAAACACCACACACACAAAAAATTTCTCCAGGTGCCTCTATTCCCTCCCCTCTTGCATATAGACACTCAAGGGAATGGAATCTCTCGTCATGATGTCATATCCGTCTCTCTCTCTCTCTAGACCACTCTCATTTCTCGTGTTATCTCACCCACGCCCCCCCACCGTCGGCCCCTCTATCCATGCCTCTCTCGAATACATAATACACACACATACCTCTCTAGGCCCCGCCAAATGCATCAACTACACATTCACACATGTTACATCACGTACCCCATTGATCTAAAAATCCCTCTCTTCACGTTTATTTTGCATACAACATTCCTTTTGAATAAAGTGTGGCCAAAAAAATATTTTAGAGTTTCTACATATATACAACATTACAAAGTTATATGGAGGAGTATGAACGCTAATTTGCATTGCATGGTGCCCACAATGATATTTATTCCGCACTGTGAATTTGTATATTTTTATACTATATACAAAGTTAGTCATAGTAAAGAGAAATGAAGAGCATCTCTCTCTCCATCGCATACCCCCTGTATGCCCCTTTCACGTATGCACACAAAACTATCTCTAGGTCCTCTAAACGTAAGCCCCCGGAAAATTCACGCATGTTTCATCTTTCTCTCGCGATATATGCAATGACGATCATTGTATTTGAAGCGAAAGCACGATACATACATTGGACTTCAGAATCAACACATTACGGTCACCATTTACGTTTAGTGGTTATTATAGAGTCACGGGCTCACCGTACAACTCTGTATTTGCTCATAAGATGACTAGTTGACCAGTTAAACGCTCCACGTGGCACCTCTAGTGTTGCATCACATTATCTCACTACCATCGTGCCCACCTGTCGGCTTGTATGCACTCTACATCTACACTCTTACAAAATACATAAAATACACTCTTATAAAAAACAGAGTTGGTGATGATGGTGTGCCTGCCATCCTGCAATATAGGTCTTCCGATTTATACCTAACGGATAAGAAAGAAACTATGGCAATTTTGCAAAAAGGTACCCATACACCTCTCCACATTTGCAAATAAGGCCTTCCCTCGTTCATCATTTTCTCTCACAAGATAAACTAGTCATACAAATGCATCTTGATGTTACGTGCAATGCACGGGCATCCTGCTAGTAAGAATGAAAACAAACGACAAAAAATATTTGGACGGTGGTTCGAAGTCATGACCGCGGACACAGCGGATAAGGTGGCCTTGTATTGGTATGCTGAGCCGTCTGTTTTAACACACAGGAGCTGGTGTGGTGATTATACACACACGCACGCATGCACACGAACTACGTGCACGCAACACTCACACAAACACATGCACCCACGCACGCACGCAACACTCACACGTACACACGCTGCCACGCACACACACAACACTCACATGCACACACGCACGCATGCATGCACACACCAGTACACCACACGACCAACACACACTCTCATGCTCAAGTGCTCAACCTACATGTGCATGCGCACACATGAGGCCCTGACAGACACATACACAACCAGGTGATTCCCGCGCAAGGGTTGGAGTCTTGTCGCGCCAGCGTAAATTTGTGTTTATCTGACCTTTTCCCTATGCATACTGACAGGTGGGACCCACAAGGAATGTGGTCAATTTAACTAGTCAACATGGCGCCACGCAGACTATTTGGCCGGTCAACAGAGTGCAATCCGATGCTGAACCGTGAGCAAGTGACCGTATAATCACCGCAAAACGTATATAGTGACCGTAATCAGCTTAATGTGAAGTTCGCTGACCGTATTACGCTTTTCTCTCTGTAGGCCATCCAAAACTAGATCTCTACACATTCTCGCATGTTACATCTAACAACTATGCAATACAACACTACTACTACACTCTAACACAATAAATCATATGTGTTTTTAGTTTTACTAGATATCATACTGTTACTTAGACCTCTCCCAATGCATTGATGCTAAAGTGGGGTGCTAAGTGTATTAAAATGCTTAGCAACTAATGTCCCAATGCATCGGTGCTTAGGTTTTTTAGCTAAGCCTTCTCTATTTAATTGTTTAGTAATAAAACTCCTTCATGTACTGGTTGGTAGTCTTTTTGTCTAGGTTCACGTGCTGAGCATTGGTTCTTATTGGAGTCACCGTAATCCTCTCTCTCCTCTTTAATTGCTTTGCCACATCATTTTTCTGCCTATGTGGCATCCTTAGCACCTGTACACCATGGATCACTTGGAAAGGCCTTAATTATTCAGTTTGCATACATTAAAATTGCCTTTGAAATGTATGGCCACTATCATCTACCGCGCGGGAAAAATCCTGCCCTTTCCTGTTTAATCATGTTTGTATCGATGGATTGTGCGAAAAAGCAAAACTGTAGTACTATATAGTACAAGTGACAGTTCACTGGGTCGTTGTGTCATGTACTCCGTCGTAAGAGTGGAGCGCTCGCTTTCATAAATCTTCTAGCCCCTTTCGCCGACATGTGCGACATCAATCTACCGGGTCCACGTGCCATACCAGAATACAGTGCAGAGCAGACGGGGTGAAGCACCCCAGTCATGGCGCCGGCGTAGTAATGAGCAATGAGGCGTCAAATCACAAACTACACCTTTCCCGCAGTTAAGTTGGAGGGAGAAGTAATAATGCTAAAAAAAGAAGTTGGAGGGACGAAGCAACCATCATTTCACTCGTTGCTGAATCGGCTTCTCCCTCATCTTCTTCAACTTAACCACGTGTTGCTTCTGCCGTTGTTCTACCTCATGTGGGATGGAGATCGTCTTGGTAAAGCACTGACATGTGGGACCGCATGTTAGAACATCCACAATGTTTGGAGGCAACGCTGCCTCTAAGGTGGGCCCCTCGTCCAACCTCTAATTTCGGTTGAAAAGTCTGTAATGTGTAGCGACTGCACATTGTCTCTAAGTGGACCCGAGGTTCAAATATAATATATAGCCAAAGCATGTACTTTCTCGTATTCAAGATTGTGCACAGGTACAAACTAGTGAATGACAAGTGGGGTAAAGAGATTATTTTAATCAGCTGAGAAGCTTGGAGGCCGCCTCTTCCCTTGGAGGCATCGCTAGGCATTTTCTGCCAAGAGGCTCTGCACACAATGTATGGCGACGATGCAAAAGAACTAGAGGCGGTGTTAGAGGCAAGAAAAACCAACATTGTGGATGCCCTTAGCAAACCGCCAGGACAAGGTCCTCTGAAAATAAGACCTCCCCCGCCATCTCCGCGGCAAAATCACCTCCTTTTTACTACTCTTGATTCTATAATTTTTTACATCAATATAATTGAGATTTGTATAGATAGCACACATGAGCAAAACCAAGTGGTACGGTTATGGGCATCCACAAAGTGTAGCCAAATGTGAAAATAGCTTTTGGCATCGTGCGAACCATTGTGGACGGTGTTGCCAAAGCCAAAAAGATGGAACCGAAGATCCCTGATTGATTGATTGAAGGAATAGAAAAATGCAACGTCTCACCTCTTTCTCCCTTGCTTGGACGCATGTAGTACAGTATAGAGCACAGATTCTACTCCCCTGTCCCTTCTATCACAAATCACAAAGCAGTGAGGCGTCAAATCACAAAAGCACAGACGAAGCAACCATCATTTCACTCTTTGCTGACTCCGCTTCTCCATTGTCTTCTTCGAGAAACCATCTCACCGCACTAAGCTGGACGGATGACGCAATTGTGTACTCCTAGTAGTACTAATCCTTTAGTTCAACAGACTTCCTGGATGCAAATAAGGCGGTTATCTCGGCTTGCAGGCGGCACTTGCGAACGACTTACCGTGGTCTCCCTCAATGGTGTCCTCCGTCCAACACATTTCGCCAAACCACAAAAAAAAGAAATCATCGACGTCACCACAATGGGGAAGGATGTCAAATATAGTTACTACCTCCATTTTTTTGTACACAAGGCCAGTAATATCAACATTACAATTTGCAAAAGGCCACTAACACTAATCGAGGCAAAATTGATGGGGTTTGCCTCATACTAGCAACCAAGGACATTAATATCCCCTGCATGCATGCGGAAGTGAGAAGGTTGGTTTGCATGGCGCTGCATTAATCAAGTGATGAGGAGTGAGATGTTAGCTCTTTGGTCTTTGGAGATAAAAAAACGCATTAATTGACACGTGAAACGAGGATTTGTATCGATTAAATCCCGCGAAGGAAAACCCCGCCTTTCTTTTTTAACACTAGTACTCCTAGTACGTACGTACTTATCCTGTTTGGGTCTAGGCCTTGCATTGCCAAACTTCGCCACACATTTTTGCCAAGCTTGCCTAAAGTTTTCAAAATGAGAAGGTGGTACACTTGCGCACGGCTGTCGCGGTCGCACCGCACCCTCACACGGTCGCTCTTGCACGCCGCGGTCGCACCGCACCCTCACACAATCGCTCCTGAACGCCGCAAACCCAACCAAGGGAACGCACCCTCACTGACACGTGCTGTTACATGTGAACAAACCAAACTTAGCCATCCTATCGCTGACACATAATTTTCGTTCATAGAGTATGTTTATCCAACCGCATGTTGGGGAGTATCCGTACGGCCCGTGCGGTGGTCTGTTGGGCAAGAAGAAGAGGTGAGGAAGAAGGAAAGAAGGGTTAGGAGACGTAGGATATTCATCCAACCGCCTGAAATGGTAGACTGACCCAAGTCAGGCGACTTGCATAACAAATATATGTTTTTACACAGCAAAAGATCCATAAAAACAACAACATAAATAAAAACTATCACTGCTCGCGCAAAGAGACGGCCGCGTCGTCTTTGGCTGCCGGTGCGAACCAGCCGTAGCTGCCGACGTGTGTCTCCGCACCGTGGTTGTCCTCGTCCTCCAGCTACTCGTTCACGCGGAGCGTGCCGGCGCTCTGCACGGACGAGAGCATAGCCCGGTTCAAGCCGAGGACGTCCGGCTCCACCTGTAGGAGGGCCTCGATGGCAACGGCATCCGCGCTCTCCGTGTCGAGTCGAGCCTCCGCCGCCCGGTTCAAGTCCAGGACATCCGGTTCCGCCTGCAGGAGGGCATCGATGAGAGCGGCATCCGCGCGCTCTGCGTCGAGTCGTACCTCTGCTGCCCGGTTCAAGTGCAAGACGTCCGGTTCCGCCTACAGGAGGGCCTCGATGGTAGTGGCATCCGCGCGCTCCGCCTCAAGTTGAGCCTCCGCCGCCCAGTTCACATCCATGACATCCAGTTTCGCCTGCAGGAGAGCCTCGATGGCAGCGGCATGCGCGCGCTCCGCGTCGAGTTGAGCCTCTTCCTTCCAGTCCTCCTTTAGTATCGCCATGTTGAACCGCTGGTCCGCCTGCACCATGGGGGACTCGGACGCCGGCACGAAGTCGACGTCCATCGTCTCATACCCATCGGGGGCCTTCTGCACCGCGACCTCCGCCATGAACATTGGATTGGCTTCCTCCTCCATGTAGCTTGGCTCCAGAGAACTCAGGGATTGGCCCGCCGCAAAGCTAGCTTGGAAACGGAGGTCTGTGGAGCCGACCGCCGCCGCGATTTCTGCGCGGCGCTCCGGCGTCAGCATCTTGTAGTAAGTGATCTTGCGGCACACCATGGCTTTCCGGCGAACTAGGGGACGCTTGATGTGGGCTAGGGGATCGAAAGGTGGGGGAATGGGCTAGAGATTAGGTGTGCTTTTAGGGCAGTGGCTGGCGTAGGCCGGGCATCGAAGGTTCTGGTGTGAGTAGTGGTTCCGATGATGTCCGGTCAATCGGTTTTGACTGTACATCGCTCTTGTCGCGTTCATGTTACAGCCCGGCACGCTGGACCCTCCATGTCGCTCACCCAATGGAATGCGCTTCGTCTTGCGTTTTCGCTCGCTTGTGGGACCGTAGTTGAGAGAAAACCGACGTCCCTCCCCCACCCCCGCCCGTGTCATTTATTATACTACCACTCCCTCTGTTTTATGCGGAATAAATAAAAATACAGGCAGTATACTACGGATGAGGATCCCCTGACGTGGCCGAACCCATTGAGTAACTGACATGCGGGGCCTAGCAAGCATGGGGTCCGACAGTAAGTGACTGAAAGGGAGGGTAAGGCAGGGATACTTACGCCAGAGGATCCACTTCCACTACTACTCCCTCCTTCCATTTACTATACAGGTCCTAATGCATTTTTCGAGGCTAACTTTCACCAAATGTTAGAGTAATATTATATGACATGCAACTTACACAAAGCATACGGTCAAATTCGTATGTGAAAGGAGTTTCCAATGATATAATTTTCACATTATACATCTCATGTACAATTAATCTGGTCAACAGTCAAATGCGGTTTTAAAAACGCATTAGAGCATGATTAATAATATAGCCAGTCGATGGCTATGAGGGACTGCCATGTCATCTATAGCCATCATCTATTATATGCACTCATACGGTAGTGTGGGCTATAAGGTTGGCTATTTCCCGCAAAAAAATATATAAGGTTGGCTATTGTATTAGTACTTTTTTCCATCTCCTCTCTATATCTTTCTTCATATTTACTGTACTATTTAACTAGGAATGCGTATATAGCTAAGGCTCTTGCATGATAGCTCACTCCCCTTACTTTTTCACATCTCTCTCCTCCACATAGGCCCTATATAAATGGAAGGAGGGAGTACAGATGTTGTCAGTACTCCACGTGTACTGTTGTACAGGGAGCTTAAAAAAGTTACTATTGGACTGGCTACACGTGGCAAAATCCTAGTAGGAAGAGCATGCGCGAGAACAAGCACATTCACGTGGTTGAAAACAAATAGGAAACCATCTCAAGTACAAATCTAGGAGTACGTACGAATCTAACAATATTGATTGGGCGTTGTCGAATGTTGATACCTTCTTGATCAAAGTAGAGATACTTTGACTACACATAAAACTCATATGTAAACTAGAAAGGATAGGTGGGAGTATATTGTACGTTCAAAAACGAAACGTACATTGAATACCCTTTATATATGATTTGCGGATGCAATCATCACCGGTTCAAAATTTTGAATCCGCCTTAGGTATCACGTGCCCCCACTCGTTCTCTCTCGATTTCATCTCGGGGTCCGGAGATCGATTGAAAGAGGACTAGGGTGGGTACATGCAAATGATACTTGGCGGAATGTTCAAATGAGGCATGCGGGAGGATGGACTCGACCAGAGGGCAACATGATCGATGGAGAAGAGGGTTGGAAAACGCCACATGATTATACTTGAACGGCTCAAATAAACAATAAGTTGTCTCCCTTGGCCTACATAGTGAAAGGCCTAATGCACAACGCGGAGCACTGACGCTCAAATATGGTCCGGAAAACAGGGAAACCGACATGTGGGGCACACCCGTCGGGACGATGTAGCGCATACTAGTCCAATGGAGGAGCTGGCCCACGACCTCCTCGCCACCGACAACCGTTCATGTGGGTCGTTGGGGCCAACAACGTGGCGCAGCTCCAGCACTGCCTCTAGACATGGTGACCGCAGTGAGCGACACGCTCATATCGTCGCTAGACACAGTCGGTTTCAGTGTGTCGAGGGTGGCATTAGTGTTGTGGCACAACCAACAGTATGTTTGGTTTGTGCCCAAGGTTTCTCCATCAAAGCATTGGGTAGCCAAAATTTTGGTTGAGGTATTGGTTGCCAATGATTTGGCCGACATTGGCAAGAAAAATGAACTAGAGTTGGCTAGAGTTCATTGGCATGCCAAAAAATGGCTACCATCCAAACAAAGACAAATCTTTGGGTCATGACCAAAATTTTGGTAAGGTGCACTTTGGCCACAATCCAAACACATCCCAACACCCGGCTCATCGAGGATGCACGGGGCGTCGCGACGTGTTCACGGAGTGTTGTAGCGCGGCCAACTGCTTCCTTAGGACCTGAGACCATGCCAGGTCGTCTTGCTTTTTCAATGACATGCGGGGATCGCATGTGAGCAAAGGGCATCTCCAACGTTACCACGACCGCAGTTGACTACCCTGGCATACCAAAACCCTCATCCCTCGCGCCGTCGCGCAGTGCGTTCCCAGCCGGCGCCAGCTGCCTACATTCATGCCGTCCGTTCGTATGTCGTCGTTAAGAGGCTCGGTGCCTGAGGAACCAACTCTGGCGACTTAATGACACACCCGGACGCTTGGCCTCACCGAAATGCGCTACTTAAAGCGGCAAGCCCAGCTAACTCCACACCATAGCGCATCGTCCTCCTACCTGGCACCACATCCGCCATGACCGCAAGTGTGAACGCTCTGTAGGAGAGCTTGTCTTCGGGGATGAAGCTCAAGGTCGCCGCCCTCGCTCAAGTTGCCTCTCACGATGCAATAGCAGCGCAGCCGGACGCGGACACGACCGCACAGGCGGTGGCCACGCTAGCGGCCGACGATGGGAGCACCATCAGCCACGCGTCCTACTTGCCGCCGTCAAACGTCCGCCACCGCCAAGGTTGGGGACTCCTCCGAGGATGAGTAGGGCATGGGAGGCGGCAGGGCATGGTGTGCCAACTGGCCGGTCTATATCCCGTGTTCTCCTCTTCCTCGCCGGAGACCGCACCTTCACTTCACGGGTCTTGAACCCCGCCCCCATACATAGAGATCGCTGATGGAGGACGTCGGTCGCCGCCGTAGAATAGGTTTAGGGTCGGGCTTCTTTTATTTTTCTGTCCTATAAAAGTTCGAAATGTAATGAAAATCTACAGTGTTTGCATTAATCTTGGCCGGTGTATATGAACTTTCACAATAATATAGTATATTGTAGGAGTACTAGCAAGATTCCCGTGCGTTGCATGGAAGATCAAGATCTTGTGGGAAAAAAGGATGAACGAGGGAAAGCCTTGTCTGCAAATGTGGAGAGGAGTGCGGGTAAATTGTCATAGTTTCCTTCCTATCCGTTAGATATAGATCGGACGGCCTATATTGCAGGATGGTAGGCACACCATCATCACCAACTTTGCTTTTTATTGAACCGAGACTAACACGCGAAGTAAAATAAACACATAGGGTCTATACATGCACAATTTATCTTAGGCACTCCAATAGTACGTCCACTACACATTCACGCATTTCACATCTGTCTACATCTACGGGAACCTACGAAAGAGTTAACGTAAATTACCTCTCTCTCTCCTCCCATGATATTCATGGTGGTGGGCCCCTCCCCCCCCCCAATCTACAATCAACAACTCACACATTTCACATTACGTTAATTACGTAACTGGGATTACGTAGGTGTAGCATTACTCGTCCTAAAAAACCCAACTAAGCCAACCTCCTAGTATATCGCGCGGGAAAAGACCCGGCCGCGCCGTTTTAGTCAGGATTACTGGATTACTAGTAGTAGTATCAATGGATCGCGTGAAGCAACAAAATTTTTTTTGAGGGGGAGAAGCACCTAGTTTAAAAGGAAAAAAGGCATTACACTCACAACACTCCTGTCATAGTCACATTGCACCCCACACACATTCTGTCCTGCACACGGCTCATGCTAACGGAACATGCTTCGGCATGCTTCTTCAATGACACATGGGAATGCACTTGGAGAAACCGACCATGCGCCAAACTCCCCCAGCCCACCGGTCGAAAATCCTCCCCCCCCCCCACCCAAAAATTCCCCCCAAATCCGATTCAACCGCCCTTCGGCCAACTAGCCAATAATATTCCCCAAACCCCCCTCCTCCCATCCCCCTCCACTCCATTCGCTCCACCAAGGCCGCCCTCCTCGCCGCGCCGATACGTCGGCGCCGCGGTTCGTCGAGGGGACGCATGGTGATCCTCTCGCTCCCACAGTACGCTCTCGTAGACTGTCGTCCTCTAGCTGCACCGCCACCACTGGCTACGTTCTTGTGGAGGCGCATGGCGGTCAATGCCGCCACCACTGGCGATGTTCGTGTGGAGATGCATGGCGGTCAGCTTCTCCCATGCTACGGGCATTCTAGACTGAGGCCCCGTTCATGTCCGTGTAGTGCTGAATGTTAGCTGATAGACGCTGTCAATCTCACTGTTTGCCGAAGTAGTTTACAGTCAATATGCTCTGCTTAAGAAGCTTTCTTGCCATGTTCTGCACTCAATGTGCTTAGCTGAGATGGCATGCCAAGGCCGATTAGTTGCTAAAATATCCTACCATATATTTATTGTGACGTAGATTGCCATGGTCTAGTAGCCAATCTGTTAGGTGAAATAGCTCTACACCGTTTTATACTCGATCTTTGTTGTTGTGATGGCCTTCGATAGTTTGATGGCTGTGTGCTCGGCCTCATTGACTGCTGAAACATCCTGCCATAATTTAGCACTCAAATCTATTTGTTGAATTAGCATTACATATATTTCGTTACTTAGATCTGCTCGTCCAAATATCTTGCCATAGCTTTAGACATCGACCTAGGTATTTTTTTCTGGACTTCATAAAAAAGCATATATGTTTTTCCTATAATATCTAGTAGAAGAACTAATTTGCATGTCTAACAGATGGACAGAACTTGGATAACTTCTGCTCGAAGATTCTCCGCTGCATAGGTCGAGGGGGTTGAAAACTTCATGAACTTTATGAGAGCTGAGTATGGTGGTCCGAAATCAGAAGTGCTCTGCTCGTGTAGCAGTTGTATGAATTCAGTTACAAGACCCCAGTCAACTATGCAAAATCATCTACACTTGTATGAGATGTCGTTCACATATGCTAGGTGGGTTCATCATGGTGAAACTGTGAACGTCAATGTTAATAACTACGTGGAAGCAGCAGATCACCATCTTGATCTGCCTGATGCTCAGCTGGAAGAGGAGGAGGAGGTGGTGGTGGCGGAGCTAGTGAGTTTTACCAACATTGAAACAATGCTACAAAATTCTCATGCATTCCGTGAACTTTCACCTAGAGAAGAAAAATGGTGGGCCCGCATGTTGGAACAATGCAACGTGGCTGTCACCCCAGGAAATAAGCTGTCAGTATTCTCAGCTATGGTCACCTTTCTTCATGTGAAGACATCGGAGCGGATGACCAACAAATCATTCAATGCGATGTTGGCTGCTTTACGCAAATCTTTCCCAGATGCGTCTGAGCTGCCACACACCTACAGTAAAAATGAAGAATTTCCTTCGTTCAGTTGGAATTGGATACGATATGATCCATGTTTGTAAGAATAATTGTGTTCTGTTCCGGAGGGATTATCCCAACTTAAGTGAATGCCCGAAACGCAAATCATCAAGATGGAAAGATGGCGATGCTGTGAAGAGGATTCCTCATAATGTTCTGAGACATTTTCCAATTACAACAAGATTGCAGAGGTTGTTTCATGATGCTGAAACAAGAGAGGATGTACTGTGGCATTCTAGGAACCAGGAGTACAGAGATCAGAATGTAATGAGCCATCCATCTCATGGTAGTGAGTGGAAAATCTTCAATGATAAACACAAAAAGTTTGTTGCTGACCCGAGAAACATTAGACATGGCTTAGCTTCAGATGGATTTAACCCATTTGGCCACCAGAGCGCCACATATAGCATGTGGCCAGTGCATGTTATCCCTTACAACATACCTCCAAATGTCTGCACCAAAGAATCAAACTACATGATGGCCTTGCTCATCCCAGGTCCAAAAAGTCCTAGAAAGGATTTTTGATTTGTTCATGGAGCCTCTTGTGGAGGAACTTGAATAGCTATGGAGGGGTGTTCTGACTCGATACTATATAGTAGCCCACCAGCTGATTTGTTTCTGCGTGCTATTATAATTTGGTGCATCCATGATTATCCAGCTTTGGGAACTATGTTAGGGCGAACAACAAATGGTTAGAATGCATGTGTTCGCTGTGACAGGAATCTGCTATCATACGCAATACTTAGCAATATCTGTTACATTGGACACCGTCGTTTCCTTGTGAAGGACAAGCTGCATCCTAGAAAATACCGAAGACATGTATTCAATGCAAAGCATGAAAACCGTGATGCGCCAAAGAGGCTCACTGCCTATGAGTTGCAAGTGGAATTTGAGAAGGTCAGGCATATTACACCAGGAAACCATCCTGGTAATGGTAGCGGGAAAAGGAAGCGTGGCAGGGCAGAAGAGAGATTATAGTTTACCCGCAGGTCCACTTTGTGGGACTTGGAGTACTGGAAAGATTTGGATCTGCGGCATAATCTTGATGTGATGCACATCGAGAATAAATATATGTGACAACATTATCGACACACTTCTTAACATTGCAGGCAAGACGAAAGATACCTTAAAATCTAGGATTGATTTGACACACCTGGGTATCAGAAAGGATTTGCAGGTGCAAGATGAAGGTAAACCATGGGATATGGCACCAGCTGTGTACGTCTTGGAGAAGGTAAAAAGAAAAGAATTCTATGAGGTCCTGTCATGTGTGAGATTCCCACATGGATTTGCTTCCAAGCCTGAAAGGAGAGTCAATGAAGATGGAAACAAGGTACAAGGGTTGAAAACTCATGACTGCCACATCCTACTTCAAAGGGTTTTACCTGTTATCCTTAGAGGATTGGACCGCCCTGACTTATACAGAGCAGTTGTAGAGTTGGGACAATTCTTCAAGGAACTCTGCAGTAGAAATATCAGGATAGATGCTTTGGACCGTCTTAGAGACAAGATACCAACTATCATATGCGACCTTGAGAAGATATATCCTCCAGCCTTCTTTGATGTGATGGTGCATTTGGCTGTTTCATCTACCTGATGAGGCACTACTTAGAGGTCCAGTACAGTATGGCTGGATGTACCCTATTGAAAGGCAGCTAGGCACTTTCAAGGGCTATGTTAGGAACAGAGCTAGACCCGGGGGTTCCAATGTAGAGGCCTACATTGCTATAGAAGCGTTGACATTCTGCTCAAAGTACATTGAAACAGCTGGTCAGCTTAGCAAAGAGGTGGGTGAAGACAATCTCGGGCTCAATGTTTTCGATTATTCTATTCGAGTTATAGGGAAGAGTCGACAAGAGGACAAACCTAAATATTTGGACAAAATTGTTTGGTATGTGTTGAATAACTGTCCTGAGATACTACCTTATATCAAGTAAGTGCAGTACTACAGCTTATATATCGTAATATACTAAACTTGCAGCACATTCTTATATATTTAGATGTTTGACGCGATCACTATGTTGTGCAGCATCTACAAAAAGGAGTTACTGCCGCAAAATCCAAGAAACATTGACAAACTGGTTATGGCAGGATTTGCGAAATGGTTCAAGAGCCATGTAAGCTTTTGAATTGCACTGTCAATTTTTTAATATATTGAGTACATAAGATGATCAACTTGTCTATTTTCTAACCATAGGTTAAGAAGATGCGGGAGGATGGGCAGGCAGTTGATGATGCCCTTTACTCACTAGCAATGGGTCCTGATACTCGGGTAAGACATTATGAATCTTGCATTGTTGGAGATGTGTGCTACAACACCCTTGCACGAGACGAAGGCAGGAAGACACAAAACAGTGCCATCATGAGCACATATACGTATGACAAAGAGACAACTGAAATGTATGCTAACATAACAGACATTGTTCAGTTGCAGTATATCTCCAGTTTCGAGGATTATCGGTGTGAGGTTGTGTTGTGCTGTCGTTGGTATAACCTGTTTTCCAGGATCACAAAACCCAGAGCCGATGATTATTTCAAATCCATCAATGTCAAGGTGGCGTACTAGACAAACGAGCCTTTTATTTTGGCAAATCAAGCAACGCAGATATTTTTCTTGTAAGACACATTTGCACGCAGCGATAACTAGAGAGTATTGCAAAGGTTTGAGCAGAGGAATTCATTTAATGTAGTTGCACAACAAGATGATGCTTACACTGCTCCTAATGTACAAGATAACAAAGATGTTCCTAATATCTTTGAGAACCGTCACATCAATGACACCGGCGAAAAGATTGCCTGTCGTGCTGTGGACATACAAGAGTTGATCAAGAAGAAGCCAACGTTCGAGGCCGTTGAGGACGAAGAAGAAGATGACACTGTGGGGAATTACAATTCAGACGGATACACATGGAGAAGATGTTGACGCTGCTGCTACGGATGATGATTACATTGCTTTTGTCGTATTTGCCTGTCAGAAGACATTTTTTTATCTACTATGTGACATTGTGTTTGCTATGACAACTAAAACCTGATGAACATGTTGTTTAGTATTGTGCTATGAGGACATCACTTGCTATGTATGTTGATTTGTGTTTGGTGATTGTATGAAAGCTAAAACATGATGACATTGTTGTTTAGTTGTACTCAGTTTGGCTGTGAAACTTGAATTTGATGACATAGTTTGTTGTTGGACTGCAATTTGCTCGACGTCTTCGAATGAGAACAAAGCTGACCCGACAGGGCCTCTCCCATTTATTTATTTATGAGCAAAAGGGGATACCCCCTAATCTCCGTTAATAGAAATCATTAGATGTTCACAACACTATGCCCAGCCTACTACACAGGTTTCTTTCATTACTAGTTTCAGCAAAGTGCTCATGTCATAGCCATTGAATACATCACGAGTGCTACATACACTTCAAATAAAGAGCCAATCATCCTATAGAGCACATCGATTTTGCCCATTATCTTCACAAGCTCTTTCATCACCTCATTGCTGTCAAGGCCGTTCAGCAGCTGTTGCTTGGCCATGATTAGAGGAACTACATCTTTAACCTTCTGCTCTGCGTCTTCCTCTTCTATCGTTCCTTCAGTTACTTCTCCAACACCCCAACCTGCTGGTATTGGGATTCCTCGGCTAATCAAATAATCAGTGTAGTTGTGTTCCCCCACATCAGCAAATTCCCAGAAATACAAATCACACGAACCTTCCCTTTTCTGCACAAATCAAGTTGGAAGATCATCAATCAAACTATTAAAAAAATCAGCAATTGAAAGCAGCAGAACAACACTTAAACATATTATTACCCCATGATTCAGGCATTTGTAGAAGACTCGGCCAGGGTTGAGGATTGTGGTTGAGACGCGACAGATGACTCTGCGTGATTTGCAGCGGTGGCACCACACCAACGGCAGCGGGTTGCGATGAGCAACCGGCTATGTTGCGTGTGCTGACAGGGGTGTGATGAGACCCACATGCGATGGTACGGGTGGCGACTTGGCGCATATCTGGTTGTTGTCCGCTGAAGAGCAGGTGGACGAGCAGCCAACGAACATGGTTGCTGCCGCCAGAGCTTCTGATGCTAGGCAGAGTAAGTAGAAAAGAGGAGAAGCGAATGTTGGATATGTCAGTTTCATTACATGCAGAGTATCATAGCACCATATATAATCATAGTCTAGGTTTGGATTCGAACCAGCTACAGGAGCATGTCTCTCTTTTTTCTAAAACTCGGCAGCGTCTCTTTACTGGTACACTAGCTTTTTCTATACGCCTTCCCAAGTCTTTGATTTTCTTCCCCTTTTTTTGCGAGTAAGGAAGGAGGACAAAATTGAGAGTTCCTGGGACTCGAACCGAAGACCTCTCAGTTGAAAACCAAGGGTTCTAGTCACTTATGTGGCAAATGTTCCCTGTGAGGAGGACGGCAGATGAACGCATTTTCCTCGCAGTTTTAGTTGCAACACAAGATCGAACGGTCGCAGTTTCGGCTATGTTATCAGGCCAACGAGCCCAGTTTTTCTTTTCTTCCTCTATATATAAAAGTATGCTACTTGGTGTCCACTTATTCAACAAACGATTGTGCCAACCTTGACCGTTTCATTGACATTCAACGTCTGTCGTGTTTCTTCAGTCTCTTCTTCCTCGAGCCGCCAAAGACAAACCAATGCCGGCGGGACCGCCTAGTCCCGCCTCCCATGACTGGTTGTGCTGCCGCGCACGCATCATGGCCACATCACACCCTAAAACTCTGCGCATCTTCCCCGGCTCCTGTTCATTCCCGTCCGAGGCCTCACCATCGTCCTCCGCGTTGGTTCGCTCACCGCGGCGCCGCCCTCCGGTGTTGTCAACATGGTCAACAACCGAGAGGAATAAGGAGATGACTGTACATGGTAAGGATGACAGTAGGGACCCAGCAGGGCGCGCAGTAATTTTGTTTTTTCGGGATGGAGAAGGGTATTAACTGGGTTGTGCGGGACCCTTGGCACGTCTAGCCCAGGCTTTTATTTCATATGCTTAGTACATAACCAGCTTAGTTTGTTTTTTTCCTTTCTGAAAATGGCTAGCCAGGTATTTTGTTTTTTGCAGAATAACCAATGTAGGCCTACTTGCTTTTCTACGCCCTGCTGGGCCGGAAATCTTTCAAGACGAGGAGAGATGCATTTTGCGCAGAAAATGGGCTATAAGTAATAATAAATGGGCTATAAGTAATAATAAAATGGGCTATAAAATGAAAAAAATACATCAAATAGGCAATTAGTTCCAAAATACAGTTTTCTTTCGGATTTTGATATTTTAAATTTCATTGTTTTTGTGCGGGTCAAATTTCATTGAATTTATATTAAGGTATATTTAGATTTAAAATTAATTTGAATATGGCTAGAAATTTCGGGTTGTATGCTGTTTGGGACAGATTTGGAGGCTGACTTGTGGGTCTACTAGGTTGACGTGTACTTTGGCTTTGTCCACTGAGTCCACAAACGATTCTAGAAGCAGTGATCGTTGGATGTTAATCCAACGGCCGTGCTGCTTCTTCAATATCTGATCTTCTTGCTCCAGCCGTCCAAACTAGCTCCGGTGGGACTGCCTGCTCCCACCTCCCGTGGCCGGCTATGATGCCGCATAGGCCACACCGCCCCACCCTACTTCATTGCTGGCCAGGCCATTCCTCTACTCACCCACGCCTCCTATTATTTTCCGGCGATGGCAGCCAGACCAGTAAACCCTCGTACTCCCCACCGTGTGGGCAACCATTGCCGAGTCTTCCCCGGCTCCATGACGTTCAATTCCTAGGCCTCGCCGTCGTCCACCGTCATGGTGCTCTCGGCGCGGCCTGGTCAACGTGGTCAACGAACGACATCCATCGGACGTGGACTGTACGCGGAGAGGCTGACAGCTAGGTCCACAGCCCCACACAAGGAAATGCCTCCTTATTACATGCAAAATAATGATTCCTCCACCTGACAGCTGGGACCCACTGGAAGGGCCTCTGTATTTTGCGAAAAAACGTTCCCCCCGCTGACAGGTCGGACCTACCAGCTATGTCTTCGCACGCAAGGAAGTGCCTCCTTATTACGCACAAAAAATGAATAGCCCCTGCTAGCTCAGACCCACCATAGTGGGAGGATGACTTGTGGGCCAACTAAGTTGACGGGGACGGAGGGCTTTGTCAACTTAGTCAATATGAACGATTCTAGCTCCAGCGACCGTACGCTGTCCTTCCAACGGCCCTAGTGCTTCTTCAACGTCTAGTCTTCTTGCTCTAGCCGCCCAAACCAGCGCCGGTCGTGTCGCGTGCTCTTGCCTCCCGTGGACGGCTGTGATGCCACGGAGGCCTCACCACCCCCTACCACTCCCACCGGTAGCCAGGCCATCCTTCTACTCACCCACACCCCCTGTTATTCTGCGGCAACGACAGCCTCACACCGCAGCCGAACCAGTGAACCCTCATGCTCCTCTCTGCGCGGGCTTCCACTATCGCGTCTTCCCCGGCTCCGCGTCATCCCCTTCCTAGGCCTCACCGTCGTCCATCGCCCTGGTGCTCTCGGTGCGGCGTGGTCAACTAGGTCAAGGAACGACTTCCATCGGAAGAGTACTGTACGTGGAGAGACTGACAGCTGGGTCCATGGTGGCCACAAGGAAGTGCCTCCTTATTACGTGCAAAATAATTATTCCTCCACCTGAGAGCAGGGACCCACCGAACGGGCCACCGTATTTCGCAAAAAAAACATTTCCCCCTGACTACTGGGACCCACCAGCTACATCTTCGCACGCAAGGAAGTGCGTCCGGGCAAAAAATGATTCGCCCCCCTGACTGATGGGATCCACCAGCTAAATCTTCGCACGCAAGGAAGTGCCTGACAGTCGGCACCCACCTGGTCGAACCATATGTAGCATTGTCATTCTGGTCACGAACGTGTATGTACATACTCGTCGATGTAGAGGCGCGCACATGTCTTCGTATAGGCGCGCACGTAGCATGTACACGTACGTACAACGGCCAGGGTGCAAGAAAGAAAAGACGACCCCATATGTACATACGGGCGTGGTCTCGAATGCCTTCTCGCGCATACGTATGACCAGGGCTCATGTACATGGCTGGGCCAGAACAGAGAAACTGCGTCGTCGTCGTGTTCATAGGGAGCCAACCGGCTAGGTGGGAACAGAATGCATCGTCGTGTTCGTCGGGAGTGCTTGGACGGAACAGGCGATGGAAACGAGGCCTGGCGTACCGCAAAACGGAGGAAACGTCCTTGGGTTCGACCGTCCACATTTGAAACGGGATCCTGTTCATCGGGAGGGGTCTGGCGTACCGCAAAATGGAGGAAACTGACCTCCTACTATCGAAACGGGGGTCATGTTGATCGTAAGGGGTGTGACGTACCGCAAAACGGACGAAACGGACTTGTGTTGGAGTGCTACGGTCGAAACGGGGGTCCTGTTCATCGGGAGGGGTGTGGCGTACCGCAAAACGGGACTCCACGGGATACTATTCATCTCCACCGTCGACCTCCTCCAGCCTCCACGGGCTACCGTCGACCTCCTCGAGCCTCCATAGGCTCCTGTTCATCCAGCCTCCACCGCGAGCTACTCCATCGGCTACTGTTCAACCACCCCTCCACGGGCACCCCTCCACTGTCTACTGTTCATCCAGCCCTCCACAGGGTCGTCCTGTTCATCCAGCCCTCCACGGGGTCCTATTCATCCAGCCCCAACCGGCTCGATCGATCGGGGTCCTGTTCATCCAGCCCCAACCGGCTCGATCGATCGGGGTCCTGTTCATCCAGAGGCAACACCACGGGGTCCTGTTCATCCACCCCACCGCTCACTATTCATCCACCCCCCCGGCAACGCTCACTGTTCATCCAGAGGCAACATCGATCGGCTTAAGTTAGCAGCAGTAGCGAAGGAATCGTTCGATCGGGTTCAGTTAATAGTCATATATCGATCGCTCGGGTTCAGTAACGTGTAGCTTGCAGTGCAATCGCTCGGATTCAGTTAGAGCCCAATGCCTCGCTCAGGTTCAGTTAGAGCCAACGCCTCGCACACACGCGCGTACGTGTACGAGAGAAACGCGCATCGCTCGGCCCCCGACCACCCACCATAACCGGGAACTCCCCGAAATTTTCCTCGCCTTCGCTTCTACCACGGTTTTTTCCGTCATGGATGGCCCAAAGAATGTCATGCAGCTGCGTCTCCGGCTCGCCCAGGACGAAAAGCCCATTTTCTGTCATGATTTTTTGTCATAGAAGTAGGAGCCCACCACATCTATGATGATACCGGGTTTTGTCACAATTATCGTCATAGAAGTGTCATAAGTATGACAGAAAAAAAATTGTTCGGCCCAAAATGTCACGGATGTGTCTTTTTTTGAAGTGATAGTATCATGAGTTAGTATCGATCATAGGTTCCTTATTAATTACCATGCATGACACAAAGTAGTACATCATTTAATAAAATACGGTATCATCATATGATACCATGCCCTCTCTTTCATCATTTAAGTACGTGCCACGTCATCAAAAAGTCTAGCTGGCATGCATCATACCGCTTGATACTCCCATATTACGACCAACCTTATTAGGGTGGCCATAGGTATCATAGCCGGTATCATGCACCCAGGAATAGAAAGTATGATGATGTGGCAAAGAAGCAGTAACATAGGTAGATACCATAACACACACAGACATATAGTAGGTAGATACTGTATCATGTTAAGAGCCGTTAAATATATATGAAGAGGGTTAGGGTCACATATAGTAGGTAGATATTGTATCATGTTAAATGTGATGCTAATTTGTGTCATGCATGGCAATAAATATGATCTATATATGATACTATACTCTATGTATTATACCATGCGCTATAATTAATTAAAGGTAGTATCATATGTACTGTATATTCATGATACTAGTATATGACACTCTCCACTATACTCATGATTTCTTACCGTGGAAAAAAATTGGAGGCAAATAGATGAACTCATGGTTTCATTCGAACAAATATATGATGTCAGGTAATGTAAATGTTTTCAAAGAGCACACGGTTCACTCACAAAAGTCGTGTGTCCACTAAATTGTGGCCGATGCACCCCCCCCTCCACACACACACACCCCTCTGCCACGCGCATGATCTGAGTTGTGCGTTCTGACTGGCCAGAACCCAAACCCTAGGGATCGTACGTCTGCACCATTGGATGCTCCCAGATCGAACGGCAATCCTCATCCCTTTCGACAGGAAATGCAGTCGGCTAGGAATTGAGTTATATGTTAACATGCACGGTAAATGCCAAAAAATGTCTTACATATAGCACAGGAGACCTAAAATGCGCCAGCAAATCAAACCCATGGTAAAATTGTGATTGGTTTATGTGCGAAAAATTTAGATGAGAAACGATGAACTGCCATCTTCATTTCAGAATTAGTACGTCTTCATTTCAAACGAAATTATTATGTTTGTGCACATGAGCACTTAGCGGAAACCATTTGCATAGGCCTTTCTGCGCGCGAGGCGACCGGGATATTTTTCACCCTTTTCACCTAGGCTACCAACACCCCCCCACCATCCACCCGCGTTTCACTCAACTAGTCCACCGAATATCCTTCGTCAGCTCCCCGTCCCCCAAATCCACAGCAGAACCCTCTCTGGCGCCGCCGTGCTCACCCGGCTATGTGCCCGCTCTTCGGCGTCAAGCCTACCTCCACTACCGTTCCCAACATGCGGCAGCCCACGCCTCACCGTCTTCGTTTGCTCGCCAACCACCCTTGAGCATATCGATGCAGTAACCCTCGCCTCTCCTGTGGTCCGGCTGGGTTTGCATTAAGAAGCCTGTTATTTACTGCTCTCCATCGCGCTGAGGCATATTCCTCACAATCCCTCTTCCAATTTCGTTCCGTATGTTCCCAAATTGGCTATAAAATAACGGAGAGCGTATATATGTTCATTATCTACCTTCCTTACTACATATAAGCTGTATTTGTTCCAATAAGTTACTGCCTATTTACATAACGCGGGCGCCCGAGTCACACAAACTTAACAAATTAGTTGTTCATTTTCTAAATTATTGCATGGCATGTTTAGAAAGCTTGATACCGAGTTGTTAGTTTTATGCTTATCCTCCTTTCCTGTGTTTCACATGTGTTCTCTGTAGATGCCAAGTAGCAGCGACAACACTCATTCAGGCCATGTATGTTCATTTGATTCGGACAACCCTAGGTCTTCAGCAGATTGTGAGGGATCAAGTAGTCTTGAAAGAGGTAGAGCTGCAGCAATTACCCTTCCGGTCAGGACACGGAGGAACACTCCAAGGAAGCCCACACACCAGCCTAAAGGTGTTATGAAGTAACCGAGATTGATTTAAAGTCCTAGGCTGCAACTAAACCAGATAAAGCATGCATGAGGTTCAGGAGTGTGTGTGGATTTGTTGGCAGGGCAAGGCTCAACATTAATCTGCCGGGGTTTCAGAAGGCTGACACAAAAACACGACAAAGGATAGTCCGGGAGATGATGGGTCACTTCAACATTCCAGAGCAGTGGAGAATGCAAGTGGAACACGCTGCACTGGAGAAGGCTAGGGATGCTTGGAGAAACTAGAAACACGTGTTGTACAAGAAGTACTTGAGTGAAGGCAAGGACCCAATCCCCGCATACCCCCAAATTATAAATGCAGACTGGGCAGAATTCAAAAGGGTCAGGGCAACTCCAGAGTTTGCTGTGAAGAGTTTCAAGCAATTAGAACTTCAGAAGAAGAACATACACCCCCATCGTATGGGTGTGGCAGGATACTACGGCATGAAACTGATATGGGAACAGGAGGACAAGAAGCAGTAGCGGCGGGTGGGAATCCGGCCTTTAGTGAAATCAAGGGCGAACGCGCCAGAGACTACTTGTGGGCATGTGCAAAGAGGCGTGATGACAGAACTTATTACTTTGAAAACGCATGTGATGCTAAACTATATGAAGTGATCGTAGAGGCTTCCAAGATCCCTGGAAGGTTCTACAGGAACTCAGGGCCATGTGACACAAAATAGCCCCCTGGACGTGCAAGGGGTATAGGTGTTAATGTCCCGCACAAGAGGGCTTTCACACTCAGCAAAGAAGAGAGGCTCGGCATGAAAAAAGTGAGGAGTGAAATGAAGCAGGATGCATTGTTTGAAAAGTTGAAGAAGGAGATTTATCCGGCTGTGCAAAAGGATATTGAGGAGTCAATGATGATGCAAAATACTCTAACACTGACACATAGCCAGCAGATGGGAGGGGAGGCAGGCATGGATGATGCTTCTTATTGCGCGACAACACTGCACAAGAGTAGTTGTGCATCAGCTGACCCCAGCAACACTGAGACTGCAGCTTCTCGTGATGATGCTATATCTGATCTATCTGGAATGAAAGACAAACTGAAGGGCGTGCTTACACATTATGAAGGTACACTAAAATGTGCAACAGCCTGGTTTTGCCCACCCTTCTTGGAAGATGGCCTCTTCTTGGACAATGCACCACTGAAGCCGGGCTGTGTGAAGTGCTACGTGACTGAAGTAAAGCCTGGATTCAATGAATTTGCCCTGAAGAATGTCCTAGGAGACTTTGATGAGAAAAGGACGTTGGGAGAAACACTGTTACATCACATCCAGTGGCCACGAAAGGAACACTACAAGAAAATCTGCCTGTAGAGGCGTGTACTTTCATAGCTAGAGACGTGCTATTTCATCTCTAGGCAACCGTAGAGTCGACTTAGTAAAGCGTCTTTGGAGCGTCTTCTCACGGACCGTCTCAAAACATGTAGACATGCTCGCTAAGCATGTCTACGTGGCATGAGACGCTATATTGAGATGTTCAAAATCGTCTCTAGGTATGTTGAGACGTTATCTTAGATGCGCTCTATCACGTCTCTACATAAAAGACCTTCATTTGTCATGGGCCCATTCTTATACACGTTGTGTAGATACGTCGTGTTCGTCTCTAAATATATGTATGCTTCTTTGTAACCATGAAATATTTTACATTAAACATTATTTGATTTATTTCAAATGTGCAATTCATCATTTAAATTCACTTACTTTATCGCACCACAGATGCATGTGCAGAATGATCAATAAATATCATTATATAAAGGCATCCACCCATATCAACAATTACATTCATAAGCAACAAATATCATTATATAAAGGCATTCACCCATTTCATTTTATTTCGGAAAAGGGGGTTTACCCCAGCCTCTGCATCAGAAAGATGCATAAGGCTCATATTATTAAAAAATCCAGTAACAAAGTCTCCAAGTCTCAAAGTAAGAAATAAAACAAAATGCTCATAAGAGCCAGATCGAAAGCCACAACCAGCTGGCAAATAAAATATGAGCACTACATGCCTATCCTATTACATGACCGCCATCCAAACCGGTTGAAAATAACCCGAGCTACCATCTCCCATCGGGTAGATGCAGTAGCCAAACGCCACCTGGCCTCCGTCGGAGTGAGTAGCGACCACATACGGATCAATGTTGTGGCCCTAAAGATAACCTGCAAAAAGTGAATGTTCGATGTCCTGTTAAAAACCAAATCATTTCTGCAGTTCCAGACTGCCCATAATAAGGCACAATTTCCAACATGAATGTGCCTCGCTATATCTGAATCAACCCCATCAAGCCACGCTCGAAATAACATGTTGATGGAGGTAGGTGGAGTAATATTAAAAGCTACACCTAGCAGAACCCATCCAATTGGGTTTTGCCAGATTATCCTTTGTCAAAATGACATGTTTATGTACAAACCACATAAACACTTTGATTCGCAAAGGCACCTTCACTTTCCAGACATGCTTCGAGGAGGGAATGACACTAGAGTTTATGACATCCAGGTACATGGATTTGACCGAGAACACGCCGTCCTTAGTCAGTTTCCAATACAACCTATCTGGCTGTTGACACAACTGGACATCCATCAACCTTCTTACAGATGAAGCCAAGCCTCCCAACGATCACCAACTAGCGTCCTTCAAAAACTAATATTGAGGGGCGTGGACTGTAAAACGTTTGCAACGTAAGCGTCTCGTCATTGAACAACGTTGTACAGGCATTCACCCATATCACCAATTGCTTTCACAAGAATCCCCTTTGCACAATTAGCATGCTTGGTAAATACAGGCAGCAGACTAATTAGTAGGAACAAACATTTTGAGTTCATAACTAAATCAAATCAGACATTCAATTGAAAGATACAAATAATTATGAAAAGATCCTGCAAACTAGAACAAAGTTTTCCTATGAAGCTAAAATCTATACATAATTCAAAATATTTGTTCATCTAAAGAGTAATTCTTCTATAGTTGCTCCTGGCTCCACCTATGCACTCCTTTTCTAAATCTTCAGCTGCCCTGAAAAAGAAAGATGACAGAGAAAAATTTAAATGGCAGTCGACCATCCATTTGGAATAAAATTTCCATCAGTCTCCACAATTTGTTTCGCCCACATAATTTCCGTAAAGTTTTAACTCAGAATTTCCCTATCACCTGTAACACATCTCCACTCGCCCCTGCAAGCAAGAATATCATATTGGCTTATAAGTTTGAGCATAAAAGTTATTTTAATTTGGCTAGTAGATTTAGGAGGCTTTTTTGGTAATAAATCATCAATATCTGGAGGGCCATGTAAATTTTCTTCATCTAGTTGTACACTTTCAGCAGCCTACACTTAGATGTTCAACCTTCGAAGCCACCGAGGTTCCCTCGACATAATATTTTTGCCAAAACAATGTTAAAATCATATGTTAATCAACAAGCTAATGACCGGTAACGTGTGCACAGCAATGTATCGCAAGGTCATGCATTGCACTGCATTATCTAATAAACAACTGAACCATGCAAGATCCGATAGGTACATAATAGAGACTATAAGAAAACTGCATACATATTAAAGGGATGTGGCACAAATAGATCGCCTTCTATGCAGAGAGCTAAATCTACAAATATATCACCTTGTCCTATCAATGCTGCTTCGCAAATCAGTTGGCCAGCATATCAATTACTTTGGAAAGAAACGAAAATGAATTGTAAGCAATGTTCTGTTCTGTAACTATGACTATTACATCAGAGATAAGAAAAAGGTATCATGCCTTATATTAGTTGATGAGAATAGAATTGCAGTAATAGAGGCAAATATTGAAATTAACACAATAAAATTTATGATTATCTCTTGAAACTAAGTCATGGTTCCTATACAATTTTTTTTGTTTAGTGCAAATTAACATGGCATACTTTTTACACCAGAGTGAAAAATGCATGGCTCGGTTACTCAGATTTTTGCATTCGTAGAAAAGGCAGAACGATTTATCGTGTAGTATATATATAGCGCATAGCTATCACACACCTTTGCATTTGCATGCCAAATATACGCTAATCTGTCAAGTTCACTTTGATTTGTCAATGAATATCTCAGCTATACCTGAAAAGGCATATCTTTTATTTGGTTCACATAATCACAACGACAGTTAAGTATTACTACTCACCAGTAGGTAGCTCTCCATCATTTTGGGTGAGATCTGATTTTGGACACAATGGTGCTTATCTGGAGCAATGGATGGAAATTCGGCTGACATCAGTACCTCATGACAGTGGTCACATATTTCCAAGACCCCTGGAGGCTATATACAATAACACAAACACAACAATTCATCAGTGACGGATGTTCATATCTCAAGAGAAAGAAGAGATCTGGTTCGGATTGCTGTTTACAGGTTAGAGCTGCCATCTATCTACAAAGATATAGTAGGAGTTATCAGACTACCCAGTTTCCCTAATAAAGGCAAATTATAGTTAGTTGATTATGAGAAACCCTGTATCCTGCTAGCTGCAGTTGCCGTCAGTACAACCGAAGTTACCATGGCGTGCAAAGTGACATAGCACTATCACGTTTTATGCTCCAGGGTAAATGGAATCTGAGGTTGATTTGGCCTGCCTATCTAAGAATGACTTGTACTATTTTTGTATACAGGAAGGCATGAGCGCGGCGACTCGGGAGGCGACTGCGGCGAGCGCGGCCAGCCGGCCTCCGATGCCGGCGGATCCTTCTAAGAGGCGAGTAGGGGGCAGTTATGGGCCCTCCCGGGTTCGAAAGATGAGGACGACGACGACGGGGACCCCGCTGGCAGATCGCCGGCCGATTACTCGCGGACGCCTTCCGACTTGATCTGTGAGGCCTTCAGCCCTGGATACTCGGAGGTAGAGGTGGCCGCGCTGGTCGACGAGTTTGTGCCGGGCGATGATCCGGCGCGGATCGGGCTGCGTTCAGAGGATAGGGTGGAGGTGGTTCGCCGGATCGTTCACCGGAGGACGGCGGCGACGGCGATTCGGCCTTGGAAAGGGCCACTACCTAAGGTATGCATCCAACCACTAACCTTGTCCGATTTTATTCCGCAAGATGCTCGTTTGAACTCTATCTTGGGCCATGATGGGGCGGTCGATAAGCGGGCCGGCTGTGAACCCGTGCTTGGGGTATGAGGCCCAATATGGGGGAGCTGAGGAGGTATCGACTGGGCGTGTGGCCCAGAAGAGCCTGGACGTGCTTTCCGTGCCGATCGAGCTTTGCAGGGTTGACGATGATCGTGATCGAGCAGACCGGGTTGGTGATGATCCGAAGGTTGTTGGGCCGGTGGGTGCTTTTGGGCCAACGTCTAGGGGGAATGAGGCCCAATTGGACGTGGCTCCTAGCGATACTGTGGGG
>NC_041391.1:80894245-80926151 GCF_002162155.2 Triticum dicoccoides
ATGCATGCTTCGCTCATCCTCACCTACGCCATCGCTGCGCCCTAGGGTTAGACGATCGCCGCGCCTGCGTTCTGCCAGAACTGGTCGGGCACGCCGCATCCTACCTCTTGGCTCGATGGCTGGAGATGGAGGCGCTACCCCTCCAGGGAAGAAGCCGACTCCCAATGGGGCTGGTCGGGCTGCGGGGGTGCCACCCCCAGGTCATGGCAGCGGCCGGGGCGTGGTGCTGCCGGGTCCAGGCGCTGGCCGAGGAGCGCTGCAGGCGCCCGCTTCTGATTCTGGTGGTGGTAGCGCGCCGAACACTCATGTCGCCGCGACGCGCATGGCTGCCGGGGGGGCGGTGGGGAGGCCGCCGGCTTCGGCCTTGCTGCCTGGCGGGCGGGGCGGACCGGGCGTACCAGGCTCCGGTCTTCGGCCGCTTGCTCCGGGAGGTGCGGCGGTGGAAGTTGCGGGCAGGGGGGCCGTGCATCCTAGGCCGCTTGTGCCTTCAGGTCTGGTACTTAGACCGTCTCCTGCCGTGCAGAGCACTGCGGCCGTGGTAGCGGCGGGCTAGGGAGCTGCGCCTCTTAGGCCTCAGGCCCCTCCTCCCCATGTCGTTGCTCGCCCGCCCGGTTCTGCAGCAGCGCCCTGAGGTCAATGGGGGGATGACGGATACGATGCATATGGGACTGGCCAGCACCGTGGTTCTTCGTCCACGGGTGGTGGTCATGGTTATGCCTGGCAGAGTGATGGGTCCGTCGACAGGCCTTTCTTCAGCCCTTGAGGTGGCTTCGTCGAGGGGCCCTCGGATCCGGGTCAACGGCAGCGACAAGGTTACCGAGGCCATCGGGGTGGTCGGGGAGGCCGAGGTGGCCGGTACCGTCCACGTCATCTGCCACCACCTGTTATTGTCGACCAGACGACAGTTGACGGGCCTGCCGAGGAGCCTCTTCTGACTGGCCATGCTATGGAGGTGGTGACGGCTCTTGCTATTGTGCAGGTTCCAGAGATCGAGGTTATGACCGATGTGTCTGCGGAGTTGACAGATAGGTCTGAGGCTGATAGGGCATCCAAGTGGGCACGTAGGAAGCAAAAGATGCTTTGTTAGCGTTGCGGAGACAAGGGCCACTTCATTGCGGAGTGTGTGGCTCTGTTATGTGATACCTGCGGTAAACTGGCACACGACTCTCGGGAGTGTCCGCTACTGCGAGATCAGGCACCGTCACTCATGATGTATGGAGTGTATTGTGCTGAGTTAACTTTTTTTGAATCTCCAATTGAGCGAGGGGTTTCTGATGAGTCCACGAGTATGACCACGGGGATAGCCAAGGTCAACAGAGGGGAGGTGTCTGAGCCACAGATCATGCAGAGGCTCCGTGAGGTGGCCCCTGGGGAGTTCAAGTGGGACCTTGTCAGCCTCGCTGATAGGATGTTCAGGGTTGAGTTTCCTTGCATGGAGAATCTGCAGAGGTTGTTGAGCTTTGGGATGTGTAAGGTGCCAGGAACGGGTGGTATCTTTGAGTTTCAAGAGTGGAAGCTTGTTGAGCCTCAGGGCAAGCCGCTTACTCAGGCGTGGCTGCGATTCTCCGAGGCTCCCTCCAGGCCGCTGCAGGATGCTCGGGTTGTGGCCTGTTTGGGCATTTTTGTGGGGAAGCCTGAGCGTGTGGACATGGAGTTCACCAGAGCTCATGGGATTGCTCGGGTTTTGGTTAGTATTTTGAACATTGAGTATGTTTCGGAAGTGGTTAAGTTGGCTTATCGAGGCAGGATTTATGATCTTGTTATTGAGTTTGAGGATGAGAGCCTTCTGGTGGCACCGGCTCATGACTCTGACGCGGATATGCACGAGGGTGATGGCGGTGCGGGAGCACGGGAGCAGCCGGTCGAGGACCCTGGACGACAGCTGTCCAAGAGGCCGGGGTCTGAGCTTGCTTTGACCGGGGATGGAAAAGTCCCACCCATCGTGGTACCTTCGACGACTCTGAGATTTGGGTCTTTCGAGCCTTCTTCTGCTCCCCCAAGGATGTGGAGTGATCGGGTCGAGTCCGAGGAGGCTTTTGAGCTCGAGTTACCGGCTTTGGGGTTGGAGGGTGATGTGGACATGATTCCTGGGGGTCGGCAGGTGGCCACTCCCTCTCGTGCTTAGCACACGGTACCTCCTCAGGAGGTCACACAGCTTGTCGTACCTGACTTCTCGGGTGGGGCCCTGGGGCAGGCGGCCTCGGGTTGCTCTCCTTCTGCTGAGGAAGGGGATTCGGGGCAGGTGGCTCCCGTGTCCTTTTCTTTGCCAGGAGGGGGTCTAGGGCAGGGGGCCTCAGATACCTCTTCTCCCGTCGCGTCTACCTTTCGGCGGATGGCGGCTCTGCCTTCGGGAGAGGGCTCCGGGCAGCTGGCCCCGGTGCTTTCTCCCCCTTCGGCGCCTGTGCGGGTAGCTTCTTTGGTGCTGGGTGGGGAGCGAGGGCAGGTGGCCCTTGTTCTGCCTCCACCACCCACCGTAGTAGCTTCGCCGTGCGGGGCGCGCCACGAGTCTGAGGTCTTCGTCAGTGCTTGCCCACTCCCGAGCGAGGCTGTGGGTGAACCCGTGCAGATGGATCGGCCAGCTGGTTGGGATGCGGCAGGAGGCCGAACCCCGACCGCGATCTCTTGGGAGGAGGTCCTTGCGTCTGTAGGGATTCAGGATCCGGTATCTGAGGGGCACCGGGTGAGTGGCCATCTCCAGACACAGCCGGATGTGGACGACATTCAGCAGCGGTGCGCCATGAGGGCGGCCAAGCTTCGTGACGTGGAGGTCACTAATGGTATGTCAGTCAATACCTCTAATTCCATTTTGCATTTTTCAAATGATGAGATTGTTCAAAATGCAAATCAATTAGGAGTTTCGTTGGGTCGTAATGACAATGAAATTTCTAATTTTGTTAATGATCTTCTAGACCTAGAGGATGAGCGGGCCTTAGATGATTCGTAATATTGCGGCTGTTAAACCCATGAGTGATACTGAGGTTGATGCGCTCGGGGTCAGGGTGCTCGACAATTTTTGTGCGGATCTTATGCAACCTAATACTTACGAGGATGTAGAGGCTGATTCTACCGAGAGAGTTTTGGCTAGCCCCTCTGAGACTGGTTCTGAGGACCAGTTGCAGAGTCAAACTGTTCCCAAGCGCAAGTGGAAACGGAAGGTATACCTGGTATCCGTAGTGCGTAGGAGTGCTAGGATCCGTACGGCAAAAAAATTCCAAGATGAACTATGAAAGGAATATTCTGGAATAGCAGAGGTCTAAAGGACTTGGCTAAATGAAGGTTTCTTGCTGAGGCGTCTGTCGAGCATTGTTTAGATTTTATCGCTCTATCGGAGACAGGTAGAGATAACTTCGCGCCTGAATTTCTAAATACTTTATCGGGAGGTATAGATTTTGATTGGCAATGCTTGCCGCCGAGAGGGAGATTGGGTGGAATCCTTCTCGGAGTTAGGTGTGAAGCGCTTGAGGTTCGCAGTGTGGTCATGGGAGACTTTGCTGTCAAGTTTAGGGTGCGGTCGAAGGTTGATGGGTTTAATTGGGCTCTCGTTGCGTTATATGGTGGTGCACAGCCCGAGCTCAAGCCCGAGTTCTTGGCTGATCTTGTTCGGATTTGTGGTTCCGAGCAGTTGCCTATCCTGGTGGGGGTGATTTCAATATAATTAGATGGCGTGAGGATAAGAACAATGATAATTTTGATGGCCGATGGTCGTTCAGTTTAATACTATCATTCAAAGTTTGGACCTGAGAGAAATTGAGCTCTCGGGTAGAAAGTTTACCTGGGCTAACGCGATGCCAAATCCGACGTATGAGAAGTTGGATCGAGTGTTGGCCAGCGTCGATTGGGAACAGAAGTTTCCCCCGGTGACTGTCCAGGCCATGTCCCGTGGTATTTCTGACCATACGCTGTTATTTGTCAACTCTGGTAAACCCACCCACATGGGGAACAAAAATGTGTTCTCCTTTGAGTTCGCTTGGTTTGAACGAGAAGGCTTCCTTGATCTTGTGGCCAGAGAGTGGGCTAAGGATTTAGGAGGGAAGACTGCGCTTCAGCGCTGGCAGAATAAGATTAGGCACTTGAGGAGTTTCCTGCGTGGGTGGGCTAAGCATCTTAGCGGGATTTATAAGGTCGAATAGGAAAAGCTCCTTGCCCTTATTCAGTCCCTGGATGTAAAAGCAGAAACCACGATACTGCCGGCTGCGGAGCTTCATGCCAAGCTCGAGGCGGAATTGAGGCTGAAAGAACTTCTTAGAGAAGAAGAGTTGAAGTGGGCGTTGCGGGCCAAGGTCCGGCGAGTTGTCCAGGGGGACGCGAACACCCAGTTCTTTCACATGATCGCTAATGGTAAGCATCGAAAGAAGAGGATCTTTCAGCTTGAGCAAGATGAGGGTACAATTGTAGGACAGGAAAACCTAAAATTGTACATTACCGAGTAGTAGAAGCAGCTGTTTGGCGCTCCAGAAGAGAACTTTGTGTCTCTGGATGAGTCAAGGGTTGAGGATGTTCCTCAACTCACAGCGGTGGAGAATGATATTGTTGCGACTCCTTTCTCGGAGAAAGGGGTGCTGGAGGCCATCTCGCAAATGAAGAATAACAAGGCGCTGGGCCCTGATGGATTCCCAGCGGAGTTTTATAAGAAATGCTGGCATATCATTAAAGGGGATTTGTTGCCTATGTTTAATGATCTGTTTGCTGGACAGCTTCATCTTTTTCAGCTCAATTTTGGAACGATCACCCTTCTTCCTAAGAAAACAGAGGCTGTGAGAATTGAGCAATTCAGGCCAATCTGTCTTCTTAATGTTAGTTTCAAAATTTTTACCAAGGTCGGGACCAATAGGCTCACACAGATTGCGCATACTGTTGTGCAGCCTACCCAAACTGCTTTCATGCCGGACAGGAATATCCTTGAGGGGGTAGTGGTCCTTCATGAAATACTCCATGAAATCCACACGAAAAAACTGGATGGGGTTGTTTTCAAAGTGGATTTTGAAAAAGCGTACGACAAAGTCAAATGGCCATTCCTTCAACAGGCCTTGCGTATGAAGGGTTTTGATGAGGCTTGGCGACGCCAGGTAGAATCCTTTACGCAAAAAGGGAGTGTTAGAATTAAAGCAAATGATGATATCGGGCACTATTTCGAGACACACAAAGGCCTGATGCAAGGAGATCCAATGTCCCCTATTTTGTTCAACATTGTGGTTGACACGTTTGCAATCCTAATAGGTCGGGCAAAGGAGGCCGGTCAGGTGGGTGGCTTGGTGCCCAACCTAGTTGATGGGGGGGTGTCCATTCTGTAGTACGCTGATGATACAATCATCTTTATGGAGCATATCCTGGAAAAAGCGAGAAATATGATGCTGGTGTTATGCTTATTTGAACAATTGTCTGGGTTAAAGATTAACTTTCATAAAAGTGAGTTGTTCTGCTTTGGTAGAGCCAAGGAGGAATAAGAGGCTTATAGGCAATTGTTTGGTTGTGAATTAGGGGCTTTACCTTTCACCTACCTAGGTATACCCATTCACCATCGTAAGCTAACAAACCGAGAGTGGAAATGCATCGAGGATCGGTTTGAAAAGAAACTTAGTTGCTGGAAGGGCAAACTTATGTCATATGGGGGCCGGTTAATTCTTATTAATTCGGTGCTCACGAGTATGCCGATGTTCCTACTATCTTTCTTTGAGGTTCCAGTTGGGGTTAGGAAAAGGCTGGACTTCTAGCGATCAAGATTTTTTTGGCAGAGTGATGAACTTAAGAGAAAGTATAGACTCGCCAAGTGGGATGTTATTTGTCGACCAAAGGACCAAGGGGGTTTGGGTATCGAAAATCTTGAGTTCAAGAACAGATGTCTGCTTAGTAAGTGGTTGTACAAGCTTTCATTTCCGACCGACGCAACTTGGGCGCAGATTCTTCGTAACAAGTATCTGCAGTCCAAAACTTTGTCACAGGTGACAGTGAGACCAACTGATTTGCCGTTTTGGAAGGGGCTTATGAGAGTCAAGGCAACTTTCTTTAATAGAACAAAGTTTATTGTCGGTGATGGCAATGATACACGTCTCTGGGAGGACACTTGGTTGAGTGATACACCATTAGCACTACAGTACCCAACCTTGTATCGTATTGTCCAGCGACGTGATGCGCTAGTTGCAATGATTATGCAGTCCATTCCCCTTAATATTCAGTTTCGGTGGGTGCTTGTTGGTGAGAGATGGGAAGCTTGGCTCCATTTGGTGCGTAGATTGATGGAAGTCCAGCTAGCTCAACAGCCCGATCAGTTGTGTTGGAAACTTACTAGGAATGGACAATTTACTGTAAAGTCGATGTACATCGATGTTATTAACTCCGCTGTCATTCCTAGCTCCAAACATGTTTGGAAAGTAAAAGTGCCTTTGAAAATTAAAGTGTTTATGTGGTTTGTCCATAAACATGTTATTTTAACAAAGGATAACTTGGTCAAGCGCAATTGGACAGGATCTACTAGGTGTAGTTTCTGTGATCGGGACGAGACCATTAAGCATCTCTTCCTTGACTGTCCTTTGGCGAGAATTTTGTGACGCACCGTGCAAATCGCCTTTAACATTACTCCTCCGAGTACGGTCGGGTCGTTATTTGGAACGTGGCTGGATGGGATAGAGTCCGATACAGCTAGACATATTCGTGTAGGAGTGTATGCATTGTTATGGGCAATTTGGAACTGCAGAAATGATTTGGTTTTTAACAGAATAACTACTATTCATTTTTTGCAGGTTATATTCCGTGCTACGGCGCTCGTCCGTATGTGGTCCTTACTCACTCCGACGGAGGCCAGTGAGCGTTTGGTTACTGGACCTGTCCGGTGGGAGATGGTAGCGCGGGATATCTTCAACCGGTTTGGTTGGCGGTCATGTAATAGGATAGGCAATTAGTTTTCCTATCTTTATTTTGACAGTCGGTTGTGGCTCTTTGGCCTTTTTTTGGTTTAGCATCGAGGCTCTTTGTGAGCTCGCATTTATTTTGTTGAAGACTATGACATTGTTGGACCTATTTTATTTTATTGAAGTGGCCGTATGCATCATTCTGATGCAGAGGCCGGGGAATCCCCTTTTCGAAAAAAAACAGTTTCTAACATACTTTTGAGGAAATCTGTTAGAATTGATATCTAGGCAAGCAAACAATTCACCAAACACTTAAGAGTGCATTGTCTACATGAAGGAAGTAAGGAGACGGAGGTAGAAGAGGATAGAGACTTGAGATGTATATAAATGAAGGAGGCCACTATGATTGATTTAATGTTAATGGTAAAACTATAGGGGATATGGGACAAGGGATCACCTGCTTACATGGCGGAGGCTGAAGATGCTGGGCGGAGGCGGGCGATGCTTGCGGTTGCGGGGCGGTGTAGCGACAGAACTCGCCGCGGTGCTTCGGGTGAGAGATGAGACCCAGGTGGATGCGGCTTGGTGTCAGTGAGGACGACGTCGGGGGGAGCATGGCTTCTTGTTGGTGAGGACGACGGACACCGACGGGGCTCCAAGCCTCCATCTACTGGCGCTGCGAGGGAGGAGAACGGGAGTCGGCGTCGGGCGGAACTAGCGGCAGAGGGCGATGCTTCGTTATGAGGCTGCCGCCGTGTGGGTGGGAGATCGGGCGGTGCGCGGGGTTGGCTTGAAGTCGGCGCAGGTTGGATCGGGGAGGTTGAAGAATGGGGAGGTGGGTAGATGGCATCGTGGGGAAAGAAATATCTGGAAAAATTCGAGAGACGCGGGAAGTTTAGGCGGTAAAGAAAATATTTTGAGATCCCCAAATCTGATTACTAGGAAAAAATAATTTTGTTGGCAGCAATCAACCATGTATTGATAAATATTACTGTAGTATTTGTTTCTAAAAAAGGGTAAATGTTATTTTTGGGCTATTTCTTTTTGTTGGATAAAATTGCATTCATATGATGGGCTCGTGCACAAAAGGAAACATGAAAAGAACAGGGCGCTTCGGGCGTCGTCTGATCGAGCGTGCGAAGGAGCGATTTCTTGTAATACTCACATAGTTTAATAAAAAAATAAAGCTCGTGCAATCGTAGATCAACGGGGCGGAGTGCAACTTAGGAAAATAAAAGTTGTGTCCTCGACCTGTGAGCGTGACCCGGTAGTAAAAATAAAAGGAAACTCATAGGCCGAAGAGGCAACAGGAATGTACGTCATCAAGGCATTGACACCATCGCATACACGTCCAGATGGAAAGGCTCTATCAACGACGTGCCATAGTGAAACTCTAACCCTCGCGTATCTACGAGCTAGAAGCCCCCCCTTCTTTTCCGAGGGGAGTTGCGTAAATTCGTGGATAATTAAGGTTTTCTGTCTGGACAGTACAATATTGCAAAGGTACTACTATTATAGAGGGTATTATTAAGGTTACAATCAAATACAAAAATGTCTTTTTTTGCCGGAAAACTTTCAATCTATTTATCTTCAATCATGGCAGTACAACAAACATCAGAAATAAAAATTACATCCAGATTCGTAGACCATCTAGCGACGACTAAAAGCACTAAAGCGAGCCGAAAGTGCGTCGCCGTCATCGCCCCTCCATCGCCGGAGTCGGGCACAACTTGTTATATTAGACATTCGGAAAGTCGTGATGCTAAGGCCCCATAGGACCAGCACCCCAGAACAGCAACCGCCGCCGATGAAAAATAACGTAGATCGGAAGGATCCAAACCGAAGACACACGAACATAGACGAACAATGACGAGATCTAAGCAAATCCACTAAAAATAGATCTGCTGGAGACACACCTCCCCACACCCCCAACGATACTAGACGCACCGCCGGAACGGGGGCTAGGCGGGGAGACCTTTATTCCATCTTCAGGGAGCCGCCGTTGTCTCACCTTCCCGAGCAGGACACAAACTATAGCAAGATTGTGAAAAATGACTAAAAACGGAGCCCTCCCATGAGCCCTTGGCAGGATCCACCGTGCCTCCATGGCCCTAGGGCCACCGGAGACAAGGCGGACAGGCGTATGCTAGACAAAGATTTACAAAAATGCATCTTGATTCATTCTTTGGTGTGGTTACTTCGGTCATGTTTGAATTTTAGCACAACTAATTTTTATAGCTATCTGATTTTAAATTTTTTGATTATTCAAAATTCTCATAAGCCAAGATAAGAAAACAATCGCGTATTAAAGCGTCTCACGCATCGTCTCTAAGTTAATTAAAATTACATACTTATTTTCTAAATGACTAATTATAAGAAAAGTTTCTGGCGTTATGTAAGCGTCTTAAGAAGGGTCCTTAGCCCGATAGTGTTCATACGTATAGAGACGAATACGAATAGCGTCTCAGAAAAAACGACTATGCGTGGCATTTTTGTTGTAGTGGAAATATAGTTCATCGATGAGATTCCTGCAGCCCAGCCAAGAGCAACCATTGTCGCCCCTCAACTGGTGACGCTCTCCTTGCCAGAGCGGCTCTCGTGGGCTGATGCATCAACCTTTGATCAGCCGGACCGACTTTGTGGCATACAGACCATGTCATCCTCCGCCCCAAAGCAGCCAGTGGCAAGGCCTACAACTTCTGATGACGCACCACCGGTTCAGATGCCGGCCGCTGAAGCAGCGGGGGGAGACCCAGCTGCAGCACATGCTCAGCGGACCAACCTGGTGGAACAGACTACTAAGCAGTCTAATGCTTCGGGACCGCCTGCTAAGCAGTCTGTAGGTCCAGAACCGACTGCTGATCAGTCCATCGGTCCGCAGGCGCGTGATCAACATAACAATGTAACAGCACTTCCTACTCAGCAAACCAACGCGTTGGGACGGCCTGCTCAACACACCAACATGTTGGCACCACCTGGGCACAAACCTGACATAGCTTCAACGCATGGTCAGCAATCCGATGCCTGTGCTCCTACAGCCCAGCAGTCTGTCACTGCAGCACCGCCAAATCAGCGGTCCAGCATAGATAACCAGTCTACTAATAAGTCTGACCAAGCATAATCGTCGGCTCGGCAGTCTACCGTGCAGGCTACCAGATGTTCTGCCAGAAATGCTTCAAGTACCAAGAAGTAAATGGCCAAAAAGGCTACAACCACGACCACGAGGAAGCGGAGCGGGAAAGTGAAGAGGAAAGAGAACGATTGCCTCTTACTTAAAGTACTCATCGCCCAGAACCAAATTAACAACAACTTGTTCGAATCGGGGAGTAATATTATTTCTGATGCCATGGATGATGAACAAGTAGCATTATTGCTTGCTAAAAGAAAAGCAGACATACTTGAAGCACGCAATTACGTCCATGGCCAGCCATTTCTTGTTGGTGAATACTTTGATGAGTGCAGCTCCAGTTGCCGTGAGCTACATGAATATTGCATGGATCAAATGTAAGAAGTTCATCACCATTTGCTAGTCCACTACAACAGAGATCATTTCCGACACGATGTTGGTTCCATCATTGTGAGTTTCGAGGACTTACATCTATTCTTCAACTTCAACGTGCTCGATGCCACTCTTGTTAGATGCGTGATTTTGTAAGTACTTAACAAACTCTGATCAACTTCTCCATACAAGGCTGTAAATGATAAACAGCTAACTGTATTTTATTCCTCTCAGGGGATTGAACGCACAGAGAAGACAAAGTGAGAGTGTGTATTTCATGGATCCCGCGTTTGCAAATGGCACAACATTACATGAAAAGGACCAACGAGACTAGGACGTTAACATGATCGTCCGTATCTTCGAAAGCACGTCCCATGCAGAATCATTTCTCTGGCCATATCATGAAGGGTAAGTCAAGTAAACAACCACACATACACTGATTGTCTTTCAGATTTTGACATCATTCGTAAGTTCATGGCTTTCTTAATATGTAGCAATCACTGGATATTGGTATTCATTGTTCCAAACAAGAACATAGTTTACTACATCGATTCTCTCAGAGAGTCAACAAACGCTCAGGATCTGACGCATCTTCAGCAATTCTTGGATAGGTATTGAATTCTATGATGTTGAAATTAATTTGCATTCATATATGGTTCAATAATTGATGTTGTCAAAATTCATCATCATTTGCAGTGTCCTTGCATTGTGGGTAACTAAAACAGGGAACCTGTTGAAGAGGAAACTACCACTGCAGCACCAGATCGTTTCTCTGGTAAACACACTAAAATTCATTATTTTTAGAAAATTTATCAAACAGTCTGCAAATACCTTTCCTTACGCTAGTCAAATGTTCAAGCTTCTAAATGAACCTCTTTATATTTTGTCCAAAGAAAATATAATACATCTAACACCCGTTAGGTTCTACCTAATAGGACAAATACATGACTAATTTTGTATAAAAAAATTCAGTGTCCTCAGCAAGAAGCAGGGACCAACCTTTGTGGATACTATGTTTGCAGACACGTGATCTCCATCTGCATATCTGTTGATAGTTGTGACCATCCTCGCGAATTAGTACCCGTAAGTCTATCTTAATTAATATCTTCTACTCCACTCATATGGCACATTCTGATCTTAAAAATATTGCAGCTCATATTAAAACCGAGGACCCCTGAACCGCTCCCGGCTGGTGAATTGCTGAAGGTTAGGAGATTTGTCAGCGACTTCTTTCTGGATCACTACATCAATCCCACTGGTGATAATGAAGATTTCAGCATGCGTTCTCCTGAAACATTGAGTAAGAGTTAGCCGCTAAACATATAATGCATGGATCGAATTGTTTTCCATCTGATGAGGTCTTCGTTTTTCGTACACTATGATTAATTATGTAATGCATATATGTGTTGACAAATCATTGGAATTTAGCTACCATATGTTCAATTGCAATTGTTGCGAAATCTGATGAATGTTCTTCCTGTGGACACTATTTTTTCAATTGAATAATGTGGCGAATTTGCTTTTTGCGTGCCGATTCAAAATGAGATATTTTTGTTTACTTGTTCAATTGAATATTGTGGCGAATTTGCTTTTTGCGTGCCAACTCAAAAAGTGATATTTTTGTTTATTTGTTCATTTGAATATTGTGGTGAATTTGCTTTTCGTGTGCCGATTCAAAACGGGATATTTTTGTTTTAACGTGGCAATTGCTCCACACACGGTTCAACTAAATGAGTGTATGCGATCCACGTTAGAAAGCATACGTCAATCGTAGCGGAACCGTCGGTGATACACAGCAGATCGCAAACGATTTGTAGTGCTACTACGTGTGCGTAGGTTCTTCGGAACCGTTTGTGATATCGCGTTATCGCACATGAGAACTGGGAGTAAACCGTGCCCAATGCAAAATACAATCCCAGTCATATTTTTTCAGGAAACTTGTGGGATCCCAAACGAAAAGCACACGTCACTCTTGCGGCACCTAACAAATCACAAATGGTCAGGAACACTTGTATCTGTGCGAAGGGGCTCCTGAACTGTTTGTGATATAACATTATCACAGACGGTAATTGTTGGAAAACGTGTGTGATGGAGTCCAGCATGGCAGACGGGCTACGTAGAAAACTCGCGTGCGATAGGGTACAAATCACACACAGTTCATATGTTGGTCCGTGTGCCTTAGATACTGTTTCCGAAACGGTTTGTTACGACAAATTGTATGGTTTCACTACGTCATTAGAAACACTTAATCACTGATACCACAAGTGCGAAAGAATTTTGGAAGGCCTCTGGATCACTGTTCCATATCCCCGACGGTTTCTGGGTCATGTGGGAAGGACCCCCTATCGCACATACTCACTTGGCGACGGTTCCGAAGGCCGTCGCGGAAAGGGGTTAAAAAGAGTTTGTTTTGGACCGATGCACACCAGTGTATGTAGACATGATCGAGACACATCTCCGATCAATAATCAATATCAGAACCTGGATGCTCATATTGGTTCCTACATATTCTATAAAGATCTTTATTGGTCAAATCGCAATAACAACATACGTTATTACCTTTGTCATCGGTATGTTACTTGCCCAAGATCCAATCGTCGGTATCCTCATACGTAGTTCAATCTCGTTACCAGCAAGTCTCTTTACTCGTTCCGTAATGCATCATCCCGCAACTAACTCATTAGTCACATTGCTTGCAAGGCTTATTGTGATGTGCATTACCGAGAGGGCCCAGAGATACATCTCCGATATTCTGAGTGAGAAATCCTAATCTCGATCTATGTCAAGTCAACAGATACCTTCGGAGACACCCGTAGAGCATCTTTATAATCATCCAGTTACGTTGTGACGTTTGATAGCACACAAGGTCTTCCTCCGGTATTCGGGAGTTGCATAATCTCATAGTTAGAGGAATATGTATAAGTCATGAAGAAAGCAATAGCAATAAAACTTAACGATCATTATGCTAAGCTAACAGATGGGTATTGTCCATCACATCATTCTCTAATGATGTGATCCCTTCATCAAATGACAACACATGTCTATGGTCAGGAAACTTAACCATCATTGATTAACGAGCTAGTCAAGTAGAGGCATACTAGGGACACCCTGTTTTGTCTATGTATTCACACATGTACTAAGTTTCCGATTAATACAATTCTAGCATGAATAATAAACATTTATCATGATTTAAGGAAATATAAATAACAACTTTATTATTGCCTCTAATACATATTTCCTTCACTTTTCCATTCCAGAACTGTAAAATTTCTTCAACTTATGGCCTTAGGTGCACATCAACGTCGTTGCCGGGTTGCTTACACTACTAGGGAAAACCTTATACATAGAAATTTAGCAACGGCGCGGGTCAAAAAAGGGCGCTAGTGCTAGATAGCAGTAGCGATCAATGGAAAACCGCGCTACAGATACAATCTTAGCAGTAGCGCGTGTAGTGGCAAAAGCGCTACTACTAATATTCCAATTGCTAGAATGATAGGCTACACATAGCAGTAGCGGGCCTGGAGGAAACGCGCTACCGCTAGGGCATAAGTAGCAGCGCGTTTCCTAAGAAGAGCGCTACTACTAACGGAAATAAAATAAGATGAAAAACAAATAGAAAAGTAAATGAAAATGAAAGAAATAGAAAAATGAGAAAGGAAAAAATAAAATGTAAAGCAAAATAAATGAAAAAGCGAAAAACGTTGGAAGACATAGCAGCAGCGTGTGTTTGTAAGATGCCCTGTAGCTAACGTAGCTGCAGCGCGTGTCCTAGACCCCCGCTATAGAAACAGAAAAGGAAATTAAAAAATGGACGAAAATTACATAGCTATAGCAGCAGCGCGTTTTGTGAAAACCGCTATGGCTATCTTAGCTAGAACGCATTTCACCAAACGTGCTACCGCTAAGTTTGACTTAACCAAAAAACCGTTTCCCCCCGGCCACCACTTTTCCCCCAAATCCCTCAACCCACCGCGCGCGCCGCCATCTCCCTGATTCGCCGTCGCCCCACTTCGCCGCCGTCACTTGCCGACGTCGACGGCACCAGAGCTGTGCGCCGTCGATGCCACCGGAGCCGCCCCAACGCCACGGAGCCGCGCGGCCTCGTCAACACCACCAGAGCCGCCGTCGACGCCACCGGATCCTCCCTCGCCGTCACCGGAGACGCCCCTGCCTCCCTCGCCGTCACCGGAGACGCCCCTGCCTCCCTCGCCACCACTGCCTCCGTCGCCACCACCGGAGCCATCCTCTGTAAGGCCCCACCCCTCCACTCTCTCTCATGCATAGGTTAGCTAGTTTAATTAGGATAATTATCTAGGTTAGGGAAAAATTTTAGTTAGGGCTTTGACAGAGAAGTAGTTAGGTTAACTAGTTTAATTAGGTTAATTATCAAGGTTAGTGCGAAAATTTAGTTAGGGCTTTGAGAGAGAACTAGTCAGGTTAACTAGTTTAATTAGGTTAATTATCTAGGTTAATTAGTGCAAAAATTTATTTTGGGCTTTGACAGAGAACTAGCTGCGTTAACTAGTTTAATTAGGGTTAATTATCTAGGTAAACTAGATTAACTAACTAGGTTAAATAGGTAGGTTAATTAGGTTCGTTGGATTAACAAGCTAGGTTAAGTAGGCTGGCTAGGTTAGAGGAAATTTTTATTTTAGAGCATTAGGTCAGAAGGGTTAGAGAAATGGAGTTCCTTTGCAATTTAATTGGGTTCTGTCCTAGGCAGAGAAGGGTTAAAGATAATAGTGTGTGTTTGTGTGAGAGAGAGGAATAGCTAGATCAACATAATTTGGGTTCTGTCCTAGGCAGAGAAGTGTTTAGTGAGGTCATTTTGCAAAGGTTTTTGATTTTTGAAAAGACCACTATTTTTCAAGGAAAAGAATTTAGGCAAATTTTATTTTTCATTGAAGTGGTCATGTTATATCTTTTCATTGAAGTTGTTCGATTGTGCCCAAGTGGCTTTGTTGTTTCCAGGGAATGATGCTGAGTGGCCTATGTTTTGCCGGAATGTTGATTCATTTCTGTTCCGGCAAATTTCAGGTTCTCGATTTGTCCACTTTTTAGCAAAGGTCATGCTGAAATTTTCCGTGAATTTCGGCATGACTTGTGCTACAAACTAGGACATATTGAGTGCCCGGGATTTGCCGCACCAGGAAGGAGTCAACATTCCTGCAGAACAATAGTCCTTTTTTATGTCATTATTCATTTTATTAGGTCTAGAATTAATTGACTAGATTTAATCATAGGAAACATGGATAGCAACGATGAAGGACAGGGTTCTGGTGATTGTGACGACGTCTACCGGGCTGCAGACGAATATTTTAGCCTTACCGAGGATCAACCGATGTTGTTGCTGGGCCCACTGGTGGCATAGGGGACTGAGACCGACACACAGACCGGTGCTGAGACTGAGACCGGCGCTGAGATTCAGACCGGCATCGAGACCGGCACTGAGACCGGTGCTGCCTCGCGGAGCGGAGCCGGTGTAGAACCGAAAGCAAAGAGGCAACGGGTTCCTAACAAACTCAGGACTACTAGACTGGTGGTCACGGAGGTGGACGACGGCAATTTTGAGCCAAAGGCGCCCGAGGAAGCGCACGCGTGCTACGGCAATCAAATAGGTTGCATCGTACAGGGTTTGAGCGTCATGAGTCGGTGCCTGAATTACCATCTTAACGTATTATTGACAACCTTCCGGTAGTAAAGAAGTCTAGGAAGAGAGCGAGGAAAGGCAAAAAAGCTGATTCTATGATCCAGCTGCCTCAGCAGCCTCGGCTTCAGGACCGTATAGATATCCCTGATGCGGATAAATGGCATATCCCCGGTCAACCAATCCTACCTGCAACAACGCTACGGGCCAGATTCGGTGATCTAAGGAGACTTCATGACCATGTGCTGCGGGTAGAGAAAGGCCTCATCGCCTTGAAAGATCTAGGATACCCACTCTACGTGGTTAACGTTCCGTGGCAAATGTCGTACGTCGATAGCTTCCCTGCAGATAAGTTCTTCCTCCGATTCGATTACATATTCGACATGTTTCACGTGAAGAAGCTGGATTTTACGTTTGTCCACCTTTATGCCTTGCACATGAACTACATCATTGGGGTTGAGCAGATACGTCATATTTGTGTTGCTGACCCGTACTACATGCACGAGGGCTTCTTGGGAGTCTGTGCAGAGCAGCGTGAATACGCGAGGGATTACATCGTCAGTTTCATGCTCGCCAATAAGGACAAGGAGGCGATTCTCGTGCCTTATCATCCCGTGTAAGTCATCCACGCTGCTATCCTTCCTTTGATTTCAATAATTCATTTGCACGGTGGAGGCTAATTAATTTGAGGTGTACTTATTTTGCGCAGTGGCGGGCGCGCCGTCCTCATCATCCTCTACCCCCGATTCTCCCACGCTCTTTACTTCGACTCGTCGAAGAACATTCACAAAAAGGATTACACCGACATCAAAGATGTTCTCGACAGTGCTATGTTTTACTACCAAGCAAGGGGTGGAGAGGTTAGGGACAAGAAGAGAAGGGGCGGCAGGGCCGCCTTCAGCCATAAGACCAACTTCTGCTACATCCAGCAACCGAACGTTTCTCTTAATGATGGATTCTATGTCCTACACCACATGCTGGAGTACAGACGGGATCAACAGAACCTTCACATGTCACCTAGATCTGGCGATGCCCATATTCTGCAATGGGCAAAGGACATAGGAGATATCGAGGATCATCAACTTCGAGCTGAGTTCTATAACATCCAGCTTGAACTTGCCCGAATCATCATGAAAGAGGTCGTCGGAAAAACAGGGATGTTCTACGGAGAAGGACAAATGTCGCGGGAAGACGTCCGAACATGGATAGCCTCTCAGCGTCTCGACATGAAGCCTTTCACTAAGCTCGGGGACTATCTCCCTGACCTCGATGGATCGCACGGCATGTTAGCGTGATTGTCGATATATGACAATGTGTCTGTTTAGTCCATACTTTCTGTATGACAAAACTTTGAGTTATGCGAAGTGAAACTTTATTTGTGATGTAATTAAACCGTCCTCCTCCTCTACTAGCGAAGATCACTCTAGTTAGGGCATTTTGGGTACGATGAACTTGGTTATTGATGCTTATGATATGTTGTTTCTATTTTTGTCAAGTCTGTCTCTTTCTGTTTCTCAACTATATATGTTGCATATCATCGACTCATGTGACGATGCTGGTGCATAGATCATCGATGGCGAAGAAGTGCTACGCCAGGAGTATATATACAATGAGTGGCCGGAGTGTCAGGCCCAGGTGTTACCGGTTTCCGGTTTCTGAGCGACAGGCAGTAGTTAGTTTAGGTTCACGCTAATGCGAGAGAGGGATACGAACTCATGTACTCAAAGTGATAGCTCTTCTCGCGTATACCATTGTTTAGATGGATGACAATGTATTTGCAAGTAATCAAGGACTTGTATCGCTATTTTCGAGATGATGACGAGAGACCACTTTGTGTTGGATGATGATTATGATGAGACTATTTGTATGTATATGCTATGATTACCTTCGTGGTCTTGCAGGCATTTGTATGTGTATCATGATGACATTTCTATGTGCTAAAGATTCTTCTATAAAGCCTGTTCAAATACAAAACAAATATGCCAAAAAAAACTGTTAAATTAGCAGTAGTGAGTGTATAAAAGTTAGCAGCAGTGCCGCGGTAGCAGTAGCGCGTCATTGCAAAGGGCGCTAGAGCTACTAGCAGTAGCGAGCTTCCAATAACCGCGTTGCTGCTACACTTGTGTAGCAGTAGCGCGGGTAACCACACGCTATTGCTATGTGTTAGCTGTAGCGCCCTATTAGTAGCACCCCTCCCCGCGCTACTGATACACCTAAAACCCGCGCTGCTGCTTGCCTTTTCCCTAGTAGTGTTAGGGCCTTGGATAACCACTGGCATCATAATGAACTTCCGCTTCATGCACAACCAAGGAGGAAGGTTATAGATACATAGAATCATGGGCCAGGTGCTTAAACCAAACCATATGTCCTAGTGTCACCTGCAAAGTTCTCCCACTTTCTCTCGATTTTTCTCTAATGCGACCCATCAGTGTGTGCTCTAAACTTCTCGTCTTTCTTACGGTCCTCTTTGTGCCATCGCATCAACTTAGAATTCTCTTTGTTTCTGACAGACGTTTCAACCGTGGTATTATAGGAGCATACCACATCGCCTTGGCAGGAACCCTCTTCCTGGGGCACTCGCCATCAACATCAAAAGGGTTATCTCGTCTGATCTTATACCGCAAGGCACCGCATACCAGGCATGCGTTCAAATCCTCATACGCACCGCAGTAGAGGATGCAGTCATTAGGGCATGCATGTATCTTCTGCACTTCCAATCCTAGAGGGCATAGAACCTTCTTTGCTCCGTACATATTGTCGGGCAATTCGTTATCCTTTGCAAGCTTCTTCTTCAATATTTTCATTAGCTTATCAAATTCGTTGTTAGATACACCATTGTCTGCCTTCCATTGCAGAAATTCCAGTGTGGTGCCGAGTTTTGTGTTGCCATCATCGCAATTGGGGTAAAACCCTTTTTTGTGACCCTCTAACATGCGATCGAACTTCAACTTCTCCTTGTCACTTTGGCCTTGTCTCTTTGCATCAACAATGACATGGCGAAGATCATCATCGGGCACATCCTCTGGTTCCTCTTGATCTTCAGCTTCCTCCATTGCAGCATCACCGTATTCAGGGGGCAGATAGTTGTCATCATCCTCTCCTTCTTCGTTGTCTTCCATCATAACCCCTGTTTCTCTGTGCTTGGTCCAAACATTATAGTGTGGCATGAAACCCTTCTCAAGCAGGTGGATGTGAAGGGTTTTCGAGTCAGAGTAAGACTTCGTATTCTCACATCTAGGGCATGGACAACATATAAAACCATTCTGCTTGTTTTCCTCAGCCACTTCGAGAAAATTATACACGCCCTTAATGTACTCGGAGGTGCGTCTGTCACCGTACATCCATTGCCGGTTCATATGCGTGCATTATATATAATTAAGTGTGTCAAAAACCATTACAGAGCATCATGAATAGAGAAGTGATCAAATTAATAGAAGTTCATCATCACATTAAAACCAAAGTACAGTAGTGATCAAATGTTATTATTGAAAAAATAAATACATAAAGTTCATACATGGTTCTCATTGAATAACATATAGCTCTCTAGAGCATCTAATTGAACCATACATTGAAACTATGTAAAACATTTCAATGCAACAACAAATGCGATCATAATCGCAACTAAGGTAACAATTGATCCAACGGCATAATGATACCAAGCCTCAGTATGAATGACATATTTTCTATTCTTTCTAATCTTCAAGCGCATTGCATCCATCTTGATCTTGTGATCATCGACGACATCCGCAACATGCAAATCCAACCTCATCTTCTCCTCCTCGATTCTTTTCAATTTTTTCTTCAACTAGTTGTTTTTTTCAACTAAATTTAACCTCTCGTTAATAGGGTCAGTTGGAATTTCCGGTTCACATACCTCCTAGAAAAAAACATCTATGTCACGTTGGTCGGCATAATTGTCATAAACACTAAATGAAACAAATAGTTATAAAAGACAATATATATCACATCCGAATCACAGACAGGACGAGGGCCGACGGAGGCAGATAGCAAAACAATGGTACTATGTAATAACAAACAATAATAAAAGTAATAAAATTATACATGTATCTACCTAAATCATACAAGTAAGAATTTTTTTTATTTTATAAATAAGATAAGAACAAGAGGTTCACCATGGTGATGCCGGCGACAAGATCAGCCCGGGCGATCGATGGCGGTGAGGACGAGGATGGGACAGGACGGACCGCCAAACCTAGACAAATCTTGAGGAAAATGGAGCTTGGATAAGGAGCTTCGAGAGTAGAAAGCTTAAGTGTGGCTCGGGCATTTCATCGAACACCTCATGTTTATAGGAGGTGAGATAGAGCACCACAAAGCTCTCCCATGGTAGGGGCGGGGGTATATATAGGCCTCTCTTTAGTCCCGGCTTGTAGCTAAAACCGGGAGTAAAGGACAATCTTTGGTCCGAGTTCCAGCCACCTACCGGGACAAAGGTTATGGGCCAGGAGCGAGGCACATTGCTTCCGGTTCGTGTCTGGAACCGGGACCAAAGGGGTCAGACGAATCGGGACCAATGGCCCCCGAGGCCCGGCCGGCGCCTTGGCCTTAGGAACCGGGACTGATGCCCCATTTGGTCCCGGTTCTTGAGTGAACCGGGATTAATGCCCTTACCCAGGCCTCAATCAAAGCCCTGTTTTCTACTAGTGAGTGATACCCTAGCCAAGAGAGAAGGAAGGGTATGTCGGTGTTGGCTGGAAGCAGAGCGTGTGATGTTACAATATGCATGTAAAGAATTGCTGGCGTGGATGGACCCCTGAGTTGGACATGTTGCATGTTTAGGTAAATAGAAATACTGGGGATCACCCTCTTAGGTATATAGGATGAGCTTACAAAGCTGATAATGAGTTTACACTGAATATGAAAATTATAAAAACGGTAAGAAACAAAGTTGTCATCGGAGAAAAAGGTTGGGTAACACCTTTTCCACTAACGTCACACATTACACATAAATCACTGATAGTTAATTGTGTCCAACTCATGTACTAGCAGAACTACCGCGGATATCTTGCACACAATGAAAAGTCTTCTTCCATATTATACTGCCTGCTTGTCATTCTTGCTCCACATGTTAACTGATAATTTGTTGCACTATCACCATTCACCTCCAATTTCTGAAATGATTGAGCAGCTTCCAATTGCAACTCCACTTGTCTCATGGTTGGTCGTTCATCACCTCTTAATTTTACACATGCTACCGCAAGTGAAGCAATTTCATCAATTTGGTTGCCACCATCGCTCAAAACTTGTTGATCTAATATCTCGAACAAATTACCTTCCGCAAATAAGATACCAAAATGTGCCACAAGACCATCACCTTCGTAAGCCATATATGTGAATGGCTTCTTTCTAATCATTAACTCTATAAGCATAACACCAAAGCTATAAACATCACTTTTCTCTGTCAGGCGCCATGTGTGCATGTACATCAGATCTAGATATCCTAGTGTACCTTGCACATTTGTTGTTAGCCCCGATTAGTCTAATGGAATGTACCTTGAAGCTCCAAAGTCTGCTACCTTTGCTGTCAGAGTATCATCCAAAAGTATGTTAGCAGGTTTCATATCTCTGTGGATGATAGGTACTAAAGCTGTTGAGTGAGGATGGGCAATAGATTTGGCCGTTTTAGTTGCTATCCGAAGCCTATCATCCCAAGGTAATGATCTTGGTCCTTCAACATGAAGATGATCATAAAGAGTTCCATTGGATATGAACTCGTAGACCAACAATGGGACTTCTGTTTCAAGGCAGCAACCATATAGTTTTACTACACTCCTATGGTTGATTTGTGATGGGATGGCGACCTCATTAATAATCATCAATTTCCCTTTGAACAACCATCTTTGGTTTCTTGATGGCTACAACATGGATGTCTAACAAAATTCCTTTATAGACGGTACCATGCCCCCAACCACCAAGTTGACGATCTTTATCAAAATTGTTTGTTGCCTTCTCTATCTCTTCCAAGGATATGATCATTCTCTCCACAATATCAGCTCTTTGAGATACCAATTGTTGTAGCAGTTGTCCATGATTTTGCTCGAAATACTTTCGCTTCAACAATTGTGCCCTCTCATGCTTAAACTTGTAGGAAATAAAGTGTGCAATGATGACCCCAAGTACGATAGAAGTCACACTTGCAACTCCAAAAAGAATGCCGAAACCTGAAACATAAAACTACTCACTATCATTCATTTTCTTTGGTATATGTTTAAATACAATGCGTAAATATTTCTAATAACTTTTTTTCATAGTGCCCTTGTTTTATTAGGTATTATAAATATACTCTCAATCAGAACTAGGGGTCAAGGTTAGTTGTGTTTTGGAAAGCATTTTGATAACTAAAATTGTAACTTTCTTGGTATTCAGGGTGGCAATAGATACCACCGAAAGAACTGTTTGGTTTATAAACATAATAATCTGATTATTTTGTAGTTTGGTCCACCAAATTAATGGCTTGATGTTTCGTTTTGCTTGAAATTGTTGACATATAATTTCATTTGACTAGTTCATAAGGACGGAGACAAGGGGTGGGAGTGGATTTTATGAAAATACTAGCCATTATAACTCTTCGTTCCTGATAAATTATTTATATTGTAACGCCCCTCATTAATCATATACAACACTAAATCACACAACTAAGCCCCCCTTAAGGTTGAAACAATTTTGAGTACTCCCTTGGCTCATAAATTCATGAAATTTTGGATATTAAGATGATCTACAATATATATCTTTGATTGCTAACTTTTGTAATCATATATTGCTAGAAAGTATGAATGTTATATCATGATATATTTTATGATAAATCTACCAAAACTACTTTGTCCTCAAAAAAACTGAATATTTTTCAATATGTTACTCTGAGTTTTTTTACTGTACTCTATCTCTGAAGTCATAGTGTGTTTACCAACAAAGGTAGCATGCAATAGCTATTTGTAAGAATTACATTTTTACATATTTTTTGTGATAAATATAACAATAAGATTTTAACTGATGGAAAGGAGTAAATTTTCGGACGCGGTGTTTTGGCTCTCGGGTCATCTGCACCCGATGTGAACAATAAATTCGTTTAAAATAGTTTTAAAAAAATCAACATTTTTTTGTGATGCTAGATGCTTATGTGCGTGAAGTCTGTGCCAAATTTCATGGAGCTTAGACATTTCAGTAGCTCTTAGCAAAAAGACAAATTTTGAGGTTGTTAGAACAGGTGCATATGAGTCTAGGCACCGAAGTGAATAAGCATAGGTTTTCAGATTAATATAGTTGAAGCTGAAAAGTTTTAAACACGTGTCTCTTTTTTAAACGCGTGTCTCTTTTTTAATAACGCTATCTTTTTAATAACACTTTATTAAGAAACTTCAATATGAATGAAGGAAAATATTGAAAGCATGTAAAAAATATAAGGAGCGATATGAGACTGGCGCGTTAAAGCCACTGCAGGACAAATTAAAGTTGCAGCATTTGTTGCTCACCTATAAAGTACTCCCTCCGTCCCATAATGTAAGACGTTTTTAGACACTACACTAGTGTCAAAAAACTTCTTACATTATGGGATGAATGGAGTATTTGTGATTGCCAATGCCACCTGCAGACAAGAGAATAGAAAAGGTGAAACTCAGTAAATTACATGTACGCAGTAGTGATCGTATGTAATTGAGCTCTAAATATGGGTAATGACAATATTTAACGAACCTTTGCATCCGCGTTTGACGTATGGGTTGCCGGAATAGCCGTAGTTGCAATGGCATGTATAGCCTCGGTTCCCAGGCTTGCAGTGGCTTTCCGTGCTCCTGCAGAGCTCGCGGGCTATCTTCTTGTCGCAGTGCGCACGCCAAGTTACGTTGAGTGACCGCAATGTTGAGCCATTACCCAAGTGCATGACCTCCCACCGTAGGACAGTGGGAACAACTTTAAAAGTTGGCGACGTCAATCCATGTCGAGGAAGGCTAAAATCACATATTTGACCTTAGGCCGAAATCAAATCATAAATTGACCTGCTCATAAAAAAATTTCACTCTGCTGACCCTTTCGAGTGGCGTCCGACAGCTAGGCGCCGCACCCTACTGTGCAGCGCCCTTGCATTAGGTGTCGCACCTCCTGCCAGCTTGGCAGCCCGAGGCCAGGCACGGCCCCGCACGCAGCTGTGAAGCGCCTACGCTGTAGGTGATGAAGCAATGTACCTAGGGTAGGGTCATGGACCTGTCCAAGGTACCCTCCCCAAGGGCATTTCTAGAAGAAACTGTCTTTCAGTCGACCTGGAAGGATTCCACTTGACGGACTCGAAGACACTCGATCATGAAGACTCACTCGACCACCAGGAGATCTAGGGTCACTCTGCATCCAAACGGTCTGTTATTAAGTAGTCTTTATGGCCATGATATCACTCTATGTAAGACGTTACCAGTAACGCCAGGTCTTTATGTACATTGAACCCTCCGCTACGTGGCCTGGCTGGGGTCCTGGCGCTCTCTATATAAGCCACCCCCCTCCACAGGCAGAGAGGTTCGCACCCCTGTAACTCACACGCATATAATCCAGTCGACCGCCTCCGGGCACCGAGACGTAGGGTTGTTACTTCCTCCGAGAAGGGCCTGAACTCATAAAACTCTTGTGTGTACAACTACTCCATAGCTAGGATCTTGCCTCTCCTTAGTACCCCTCTACACTACTGTCAGACTTAGAACCACGACAGTTGGTGCCCACCGTGGGGCAGGTGTCTTAGCGACTTATTGGAGAAGTTGCAATTTTTTCCGATCTCCTTCATCATGGTTTCAGGCGGAGTTTTGGTTGAGGGCCGCGAGATCTGTCTCGGCGCGCTCACGTTCGTCGCCGACGACTCTGTCTAGCTTCAGAAGGCTCTGCTCGACGTCGACGCGCTCCCAGTCCGCGGAGCGACGCACTTTCGCGCGTGCGTCCGCGGCGTCCTCCTGCGGCAACCGTCAACCTAGTATCGACCGGTTTTTGTGTCATCTTCCCTCCCAGCTTCCCGCCGGCGCAAGCGCTCCGGTCGGTCGAGGCTTCAGCAGTGGGTGAGGCACGTGGTGGCTCGCCAGTCGACCACCGCCCAAGTCACGGCAATCAAGCCCGACGAATCTCTCTACGTCCTGTTCGACCTGTCGACTGGCTCCGCAGAGACTGCATCCGAGTGCAACAGCAGTGATCCAGCGGCGGAGGTCCTGATGGTCAATGGACCACATGGTCCCCCCGGCTTTCCCGGTGCCGAGGGAGGCGACGGCGGAGGCGATCCGTCGCACGCCCACAAGGAATACCTCCCCGAGCCCCTCAATTCGCTGCAGAGGGAAGAACTTCGCTGCCGGAATATGGATGCGCTTCACACTCCTATCATTGGAGAAACCCCTGAGGCTCACGCCTTAGAGGACATGTGCTTGGCCAACCTGGCTGAGCGCACTCGAGTGGAGAACCTTCAGCGAGCACTCGACGAGCGTGCGCGGCAACGGGTCCCGGACTCCAGTCGACGTCAGCTCTTTCCACCTTCGACTCAGGTATATCAAACTCTGATTCAGAATTTAGCAGCTGCAGCCCGTATAGCAGAATTAATTCAGCCTTCCCAGTCAGAGGCTAGCAGAGGCTTGATGCAGATCAGAGATTTGCTCCGGGCAGCAGGGGATCAAAATTCAGTTGTATCACAGTCGCGGAACAGGATTCACAACAAATCCATGGCTGCGAATACGGTCCAGTCGGCTCATAGCCCCAGATCGCCCCCGAGGCGTGAAGGGCGTGGAGACCGGCACGATCAGTATAGGAACGTGAGCAGTATGATCACCGATTCGATCGCGATGATCGACGTCGAGTGCCCACCCCTCCCCCTAGGGGTGGATCCTACGTACCTCGACAGGAGGATGATAGACGCCAACACAGTGGCGGGCGAAGAATTTCAGTCGACCCCAGGGAACAAGGCTTTGATGCGAGATCCATCATCGTTCAAGGTCTGGTCGACCGGAACAGAGCTCACAGAGAGGGTCACGACAGAGATGTACCCACCAGCAGCCGAGTGCATGTCTCCGGATCAGAGTGTTTCAGCAGAGCCATAAGAGCTGCAGTGATTCCTCACAACTTCAGGTTGGCGACTGGAGTCAGTAAGTTCAACGGTGAGTCTAAGCCCAATACTTGGCTTGAGGACTACCGAGTGGCTGTCCAGACCGGCGGCAGAAATGACGAGGTGGCCATGAAACATCTGCCTCTTATGTTGGAAGGATCAGCCAGGGCATGGCTGAATCAGTTGACACCCAGCAGCATTTACACGTGGGAAGACCTCTCCCGAGTGTTTGTGAGAACGTTCAAAGGAACATGCAAGCGACCAGCAGGACTGACAGAGCCGCAATCTTGTGTGCAGAAGTCGAATGAGACTTTGAGAGATTACATCCAGAGATGGATCACATTGCATCACACAGTAGAGAATGTATCTGATCACTAGGCAGTCTGCGCCTTCAAGGAAGGCGTTAAGTACAGAGAGCTAAGCCTGAAATTCGGTCGAACCGGAGACATGTCTCTGAGTCGAATGATGGAGATAGCCACCAAATATGCCAATGCTGAGAAAGAGGATCGGCTCCGGAGCGGCAAGCACAAGTCAGTCGCCCAGGAAACCAGAGGAGGGAACTCAAATCGGAAGCAAAAGCGGAAAGCCGAGCCAGCTGCTCCTGGAGAAACCTTGGCCGTGACTCAAGGAAAGTTCAAAGGAAAGCCCAAAGGGCCTTGGAACCCCAAGAAAGTGAAGGATAAAGAAGGAAATGACGTGATGGATTTTCCGTGTCACATCCACACGAAGAAAGATGAAGAGGGTAATTTCATTTACCCGAAGCATACACTCGACAGTGTCGACTTCTGATACAGCAGTTCCAGGGGAAACAGTCCAAGGATAAGGAAAAGGAGTCAGACAAAGTTGAGGACAAGGGGGATAGCGACGAGGAATACCCTCAGGTCAATTCCACTCTGGTGATTTTTGCTGACATTGAGATCAAAAGTCGACTGAAAGTTATATATCGAGAGGTGAATATGGTTGCTCCGGCGACATACAATTATCTGAAGTGGTCTCAGACGGCCATCACATTCGACCAGTCTAATCACCCGACGCACATAGCCACCCCTGGGAGGCAAGCTCTGGTGGTCGACCCAGTCATCAGGGCACTCGACTAACTAAATTGTTGATGGATGGCGGCAGTAGTTTGAATATACTGTACGCTGAGACGCTGAAAGGGATGGGCATTCCGATGTCCAGACTCAGCACAAGCAACATGAGTTTCTATGGAGTCATTCCTGGCAAGAAGGCCGCTTCACTCGGCCAGATTGCTCTCGATGTGGTTTTTGGTGATTCCAAGAAGTTCCGCATAGAAAAGTTGATATTTGAGGTTGTAGATTTCCAGAGTGCCTACCATGCTATTTTGGGCAGGCTGGCTTATGCACGTTTTATGGCTCGACCATGTTACGTGTACCTCAAATTGAAGATGCCTGGCCCTAAAGGCGTGATCACTGTTACTGGTAATCGCAAGAAGGCGGAAGAGTGCTTCCAGAAAGGCTCAAAGATCGCTGATGCTCAAATGGTGGCAGAAGAGTGGCAGGAACACTAGAAAAATGCAGACCCGAGTGATTTGTTGCGACCAAGAAGCCCGCTACGGAATCAGCGTTTCAGTCGTCCGGTGAGACAAAACCAGTTCACATCCACCCGACCGACCCCAACGCTGCTTCGACTAATATCTCCACAACACTCGACCCCAAATAGGAAGAAGCGCTCATCCAGTTCCTCCGTGAGAACTGGGACATCTTTGCATGAAAACCTTCTGACATGCTAGGTGTACCCAGTGGGCTGGCTGAGCACCGTTTGCGAGTCGATTCAAAGGCAAAACCTGTCAAGGAACATCTGCAATGGTCCACCTTCCAGAAAAGGAAGGCTATTGGTGAAGAGGTGGCTCGGCTCTTAGCAGCAGAGTTTATCCGAGAGATTTACCACTCCGAGTGGCTCACCAATGTTGTCATGGTCCCCAAGAAGGACAAGTCACTTCGCATGTGCATTGACTTTAAACATATCAATCGGGCCTGCCCGAAAGATCATTTTCCTCTTCGCTGCATCGACCAAATAGTCGACTCGACTGCGGGATGTGAGCGACTGTCTTTCTTAGACGCTTATTCCGGGTACCATCAGATCCGTCTGTATGGACCTGATGAGATCAAAACAGCTTTCATCACCCCATTCGGGTGCTTGTGTTATGTCACCATGCCATTCGGCCTCAAGAATGCCGGAGCCACGTTCATGAGGATGATTCAGAAGTGTTTGCTCACTCAAATCAGTCGGAATGTGGAAGCATACATGGATGACATTGTGGTCAAGTCACGGAAAGGTTCCGACCTGCTGACTAACCTCGCTGAAACATTTGCCAACCTCAGGAGGTATGATATCAAGCTTAATCCATCCAAGTGCACATTCGGAGTTCCTGGCGGAAAGTTACTCGGTTTTCTCGTTTCCGAACGAGGAATCGATGCAAACCCAGAGAAAGTGGGCACTATACTCCGAATGAAACGACCTGTGCGTGTGCATGATGTTCAGAAGCTTACTGGTTGCTTGGCCGCCTTATGTCGATTCATCTCTCGTCTCGGTGAGAAGGCATTACCTCTTTACTGACTGATGAAGAAGTCAGACAAGTTCGAGTGGACTTCTGAAGCTGATGCAGCGTTTGCAGAGTTAAAAACCCTGCTTTCCACCCAACCGGTGCTTGTTGCCCCGGTCAGCAAAGAGCCTTTGCTGCTTTACATTGCAGCCATACGACAAGGCATCAGTACAGTACTTACGGTCGAGCAGGAAGAAGGGAAAACCTTCAAAGTTCAGCGCCCAGTATATTATATTTCTGAAGTCCTGACCCCATCAAAGCAAAGATACCCTCATTATCAGAAGCTTGTATATGGGATTTATATGACCACGAAGAAAGTTGCTCACTATTTCTCTGACCATACCATCACAGTCATCAGTGACGCCCCATTATCAGAGATTCTGCACAACAGAGATGCAACTGGTGGAGTGGCAAAATGGGCGATTGAACTCCTTCCCTTGGATATTAGATTTGAGGCAAAGAAAGCTATCAAGTCCCAAGCAATAGCAGATTTCCTCGCCGAGTGGACTGAACAGCAATTGCCGACTCAAGTTCACTCGGAGCACTGGACCATGTTCTTCGATGGCTCTAAAATGCTGAATGGTTCCGGTGCTAGGGTAGTGTTGGTTGCCTCCGAGGAGATAAGGTCAGATATGTACTCCAGATTCACTTTGACTCCTCCAACAACGAAGCAGAATACGAAGCACTTTTGTATGGGTTGCGTATGGCCATTTCACTCAGCGTCCGTCGCCTCATGGTGTACGGTGACTCGGGTTTTGTGGTTAACCAAGTGATGAAGGAGTGGGACGTCAGAAGCCCAGCTATGACTGGTTACTGCAAAGCAGTAAGAAAGCTGGAGAAGAAATTCGAGGGGTTAGAGCTTCATCACGTAGCCCGACTGAAAAATCAAGCAGCTGATGACTTGGCGAAGATAGGTTCCAAAAGAGAAGCCATTCCCAGTGGTGTGTTTTTGGAACATGTCCATGTGCCGTTGGTTCAGGAGGATCCTTTCACCGAAGAAGCCCCGCAGCCAAAACGTGCCACGGATCCGATTGAGGTTGAGGTCCCAGCTGTGGTCGACTTAATCATGGAAGTTCTGGTTATCACTCCCGACTGGACAGTGCCTTACATCGTGTATATCCTAAGGAAAGAGCTCCCAGAGAATGAAGAAGAGGCTAGGCAGATCGTCCATTGATCCAAGGCCTTTACTGTCATGAAGGGACAGTTGTAGAGAGAAAGTGCGACTGGAGTCAGCCAGAAATGCATAACGCCAGAAGAGGGTCGAATGATTCTCAAGGACATCCACTCGGGGACCTGTGGCCATCATGCGTCCTCTCGGACCATCGTGGCTAAAGCATACCGAGCGGGTTTTTACTGGCCCAGAGCAAATGAAATGGCGAAAGAGATAGTCGACAAGTGTGAAGGATGTCAGTTCTACTCCAATATATCACACAAGCCCACCTCAGCCTTGAAGACCATTCCAATCGTCTGGCCTTTCGCTGTTTGGGGGTTAGATATGGTTGGACCACTGAGAACTGGCAGGAGAGGCTTCACCCATGTATTGGTGGCAGTCGAAAAGTTCACCAAGTGGATCGAAGCCAAGCCCATTAAAAATCTTGATGCTGCCACTGCCATCAGCTTCATCAGAGAATTGATATTCAGATATGGAGTTCCACATAGCATCATCACTGATAATGGGTAAAACTTCGATTCCAATCAATTCAAAGCCTTCTGCGCTTCTCAAGGCACACGAGTCCACTACGCTTCAGTCGCCCACCCCAAGTGGAATGGACAAGGAGAAAGAGGAAACGGCCTAATTCTCAAAGGACTGAAACCCCGGTTGATGCGTGGCCTCAAGCACGCAGCAGGCGCGTGGGTCGACGAACTTCCATCAGTTCTTTGGGGATTGAGGACTACTCCAAATCGGTCGACTGGGAGAACTCCGTTCTTTCTGGTCTACGAAGCTGAAGCGGTTCTGCCAAGTGACTTGCTTCACAATGCACCGCGAGTCAAGCTCTACTCTGAAGTCGAAGCAGAACTAGCCCGACAGGACGCAGTCAACCTTCTGGAAGAAGAAAGAGAGATGGCCATGATCCGATCGACCATCTATCAGCAAGACTTACGCCGGTTCTATGCCAGAAATGTGAAGAGCCGAGCCTTCCAAGAATGAGACTTGGTCCTCCGAGTGGACCAACAGAAGCCACACAAACTCGCCCCTACTTGGGAAGGCCCCTTCATCATCACCAAAGTTCTCCACAACGGGGCGTACCGTCTTTACAACGTCGATCGCCAGATTGACGAGCCGCGAGCCTGGAATGCGGATCTGCTCCGCCCCTTTTACACTTAAATACTCACTCAGCTGAGGTGTAATAAAAGTACTCCTGTAGTTTATCTATCAAAGGCAAAAGTGTTATAATTTTCCCATTTACTGTTGTCACTTTTTCTTATGTAAGAAATCCCCCAATGGGTGTCTTAGCTGCGAATCCGTTTCGCCTAAGTTTGTAAAAAAATCCTTACTGAGTGGTGAGCCAGCCTCCCACTCGGGGGCTTAGCTGCGAATCCGTTTCGCCTAAGTTTAAAAAAAATCCTTACCCAGTGGTGAGCCAGCCTCCCACTCGGGGGCTTAGCTGCGAATCCGTTTCGCCTAAGTTTAAACAAAATCATACCGAGTGGTGAGCCAGCCTCCCACTCGGGGGCTTAGCTGCAGTCCAAGTACTCGCCTAAGTTTAACAAAAATCCTATCGAGTGGTGAGCCAGCCTCCCACTCGGAGGCTTAGCTGCAGTCCAAGTACTTGCCTAAGTATCTGAAAATCCTACCGTGTGGAGAGCAAACCTCCCACTCGGGGGCTTAGTTGCAGCCTAGTGCTCGCCTAAGTACTTAATATAATGTGCATTCTGCAAGGATGACGAGGTGCAGGTCGACTGCCACCTTCTCCTTCGGAGCTACACCACAAATACGGAAATCCTACCGAGTGGAGAGAAATCCTCCCACTCGGGGGCTTAGCTGCAGTCCAGTACTTGCCTAAGTATTTAAAAATCCTACCGAGTGGAGAGCAGACCTCCCACTCGGAGGCTTAGCTGCAGTCCAGTACTCGCCTAAGTATTTAAAAATCCTACGAGTGGAGAGCAGACATCCCACTCGGAGGCTTAGCTGCAGTCCAGTACTCACCTAAGTATTTAAAAATCCTACTGAGTGGAGAGCAGACCTCTCACTCGGAGGCTTAGCTGATGTCCAGTACTTGCCTAAGTATTTAAAAATTCTACCGAGTGGAGAGCAGACCTCCCACTAGGAGGCTTA
>NC_041391.1:80926445-80932144 GCF_002162155.2 Triticum dicoccoides
TTAAAAATCCTACCGAGTGGAGAGCAGACCTCCCACTCGGAGGCTTAGCTGCAGTCCAGTACTCGCCTAATTATTTCAAAGTCCTATTGAGTGGAGAGCAGACCTCTCACTCGGAGGCTTAGCTGCAGTCCAGTACTCGCCTAAGTATTTAAAAATCCTACCGAGTGGAGAGCAGACCTCCCACTCGGAGGCTTAGTTGCAGTCCAGTACTCGCCTAAGTATTTAAAAATCCTACCGAGTGGAGAGCAGACCTCCCACTCGGAGGCTTTGCTGCAGTCCAGTACTCGCCTAAGTATTTAAAAATCCTACCGAATGGAGAGCTAACCTCCCACTCGGAGGCTTAGCTGCAGCCCAGTGCTCGCCTAAGTTTGAAATCCATTTCGATTCACAAGTACGACGAGGTGCAGGTCGACATCCACCCTCACCTTCCGAGCTTCGCCACAAATACAATGTGCGCTCCGCAAGGACGACGAGGTGCAGGTCGACTGATACCTTGTCCTTCTGAGCTTCGCCACAAGTACAATGTGCGCTATGTCCTGACCCGCAAGGATGCAGGTCGACTGCAACCTGTACTCCAACCGGCAATAGTACGTCACCAATACTAAAATATATACCGAGTGAAGGGCAGTGTTCACTCGAAAGCAGATGCAAACATATTCAATGGCAAAACCAAGTTCGGATAGCATCCTATGGATCTAGAAGTGCTCACGCATCGAGCCTGTTAAAGTCTATCGGTTACAAAAACCACTCGGCATTCCGAGGCAAATTGAAGGCATCAAGCATAGAAGTTTTTTACTCCTCCTGCGGAGGACTAGAAGGCGCAACAAACTCGTCCAGGTCGATTCCATCTGCGATCCGAGTGGCAGCAGCAATGAAGGTCTCCATGAAAGATCGGAAGTCATGCTTCTTGGTATTGGCCACCTTGACAGACGCCAACTTGTCCTCTCGCGCGTCCTTGCAGTGAACACGGACTAGAGACAGAGCAACGTCGGAACCACACCTGGTAGAAGACTTCTTCCATTCTTGCACTCGACTTGGAACTTTGTTCAGTCGAGTCATCAGAGACTCGAGGTCATTCTGAAGTGTTTCTCCTGGCCAGAGTGTTGTGTCGATGCGCGATGTTGCAACCTTTAGTCTCGCAAGATAGTCGACCACAGCAGCAACGCGAGACTCGAGACAGAGCACGTTCATGGCGGCTTCATCCTTCACAGGAGAGTTGATGGGATCCAAGCCAGTCTCCACTCGACTAGTCTCCTCTTCAATGTTTTGGCAGAGTTCTGTGGATACGATCCAAGGATAAGCTAACGTTCCTACAATAAGTCAGTGATTACCAGTCGGATATAAGGGGTTACCTTCGAGCATGAGGAATAACTTCTTCGCTAGCCCTCCCAGATAATCCTCTAAGTCGTTCTTCTTTCCCACCAGTTCGCTAGCCTTATCACTCAGGGCTATCTTGTCATTCTTCAGTCGGCTGACCTCCTTGTGGGCCGCGTCGAGAGCAACTTTCAGATTGGTATTCTCCTCTTCCAGTTTGCTGATTGAAGCCAACTTTTCTTCTGCGAGTTCCGTCTAGTCCGAAGCCGCTTTCTGCGCCTCGGCGAGGTCAAGGTCCTTCTTCTTCAGAGCACCCCTTAGTTTATCTGCAAAATGACAGTCAGATCAGACTCAGGAATGGACAAAAAATAAGGGCAGTCGTCAAGGTTCTCACCAAACATACCTTTTGCCTCCTCCTTCGCCTTCATGAAGTTCTCCTGGACAAGCTTCAGATCAAGTTCGAGCTGGATATGCTTGTTCTCCAACTCAGTATAACGAGCCACAAGCTCGCAAGATTTCTGCGAAAGATCAGTCGACAGACATCAAAGACAGGTCACTTCCAAGTGACTAAGAGAAAAATCGTAGCATTTCTAAGACTACAGCCGAATCAAAATATTGAACTGTAGTCTCGGGGACTACACCCAGTGGGTGCACTCAGCGTGCCCCCACTGGTTCTACCGGCTCAGATAGATCAATCGACCGAAAGTAGCTAACTACCAACAGTTAGACACAGTTTCAAAAAAAAAGCGAAGTATTATTCAGACCATAGCCGACTACCAGCAGTCGACCACGGTCTCGGGGACTACACCCAGTGGGTGCACTCAGCGTGCCCCCACTGGTTCCATGATTCCATTCGACCAGATCGAGTGAAGAAAGTAAAAGTAAAAAAAGTTCAAGACATAAATACTGTAGTCGACTGCCAGCAGTCCACCGTAGTCTCGGGGACTACACCCAGTGGGTGCACTCAGCGTGCCCCCACTAATCAAGACATTCCAATCGACACAACCACTAGGTGTATGAAAAATATTAAGATTTTCAGAAAGAAAAATTGTCAGGTATCATATCCTAACAGAACAGGCGGTGGTCAACTAACCTGGACATTGCTCTGAAGAGCTGAATTTGCATCATAAGCTGCTTAGGTGGCGTCTCCGATCGCCTTCACCTGCTCCATTATGACCCCCGCCTGGCGTATGGCTTCCTTGGCAGCACCTGCTTGGTCCTCTGGGACGTGGTGTGTGGAGAAAAGGGATGGTGGATCAGCACTCGATGACGCAGGGCGGGCACTCATCAATGGCACCGCAAAGGACACGGTAGCCCGAGCGATGTTGCCCCCCTCCGGAACCAACGTCTCAGGTGCTCACGCAACCTGAGCAGTCTTGCCAGCAGACGTTTTCCTGTTCCTCCTTTGCCTCAGTGGCTCCTCATCGTCATCGTCAGGGAGATCAATGATAATGCTAGGTGGAGCTACAGAAAAGGTTCAAAGTTAAAAATGAAGATCCGATCGACCGAAAGTGAAACTGCACAGATCATACCAGGATTGGAAGTGGCAGCATCCTCCATTTCTTGATCTTCATGCCTGGCTGAGGTCTCAGAAGTAGCAGCACTGCGATTTCAGAAATCAGTCGGTCAGTGATTGGGTCGACCAAGAATATATCCATGTTGAAAGAGAAAAGATGAGTTATGCCATTACCCAGAAATAGTCGGAATCTCCATCCTCATCTTTGGTAGGGCCTTCGCCGGTTTTTCGGTACCGCTCGGGGTTGCTTCGACGCTTTCTCAGTCGGCGCTGGAGAAGTCGTCCGAGGGCGTTTGGTTGATTGCCCAGCAGGCACGGCTCCCTTGCCACGCTCGACTACAGGATCATGGGAGAGCTTGGACCGTCTTTCAGTATGAGGAGGCTCAACTACCACCTCCTCTTCCTCCTCCTCTTCCTCATTAGAGCCAGCATCTTCTTCACCCTCATCGCCGTCCGACTCCCACTCCTCCTGGCTTTCACCTCCACTTCCTTCTTCTTCTTTGGTCCATTCTTGCGCCCCGTTGGGCATCGAGTACATCTCGGTAGTGATCTGGAAGACAACAAACAAGATAAAGATCAGTCGACCGAATTGCAGCAAAGCGGAATGAAGAAAACAGATTCACAGTCAGCGAAATGTGGTCAGACCTTGTCTGGTTCATAGGACTGGTCGAGTGGCGGGATCCTCCTGGCTCCACGAGGATTATCTTTGTTCCCTGTGATGGCGGTCATCCACCTCTCCACAGTGGCATCGTCGACCTCCTCCGGGTGGACCCGAGTGGTGTCTTCAGTACCAGAGTACAACCACATCGGATGGCCCCGGTATTGAAGTGGATGAATGCGTCGTCGAAGGAAAACCTCTAGAAGATCCATGCTCGTCACTCCGTCACGAATGAGCTGGACCACGCGCTCCACCAACATCTTAACCTGAGCCTTCTCCTCTGGAAGCACCTTCAGAGAAGATGGCTTGTTCAGTCGGTCCATGGAGAACGGGGGAGGCCAGTCGACTACCCTGGCGTCGACTTGTCTTGGCAGTAGAACCAGGTCGACTGCCACCCTCGAACTGACTCGGGAAGGGTCATGGCTGGAAAGGCACTCTTACTCCTCATCTGAACTCCAAGACCCCCACACATCTGGATTACTTGGGTTCTCTCGTCACTCGGGCTAGCCTTTTTCACCGTCTAAGAGCGATAGGTGAAAATGTGTTTGAAAAGGCCCCAGTGCGGCCGACAACCCAAAAAGTTTTCACACAAAGATACGAAAGCGGCGAGGTAGGCAATGGAGTTGGGTGTGAAGTGATGGAGTTGTGCCCCAAAGAAGTTCAGAAACCCCCGAAAGAAAAGATTCAGCGGCAGAGAAAAACCGCGATCTACATGGGTGGCTAAGAGGACGCACTCACCCTCCTGAGGCTGCGACTGCCACTCCTTCCCCGGAAGCCTTGCTGACCCATGGGGGATCAGTCCTTCATTGGCCAGGTTGTCGAGGTCCTTCTAGGTGATGGTCGAGCGGACCCAGTCTCCCTAGATCCAGCCTTACGGCGGGCCGGACAGCGACGAGGATCCACCCCGACTAGTCGCTCTCCCCTTTGCCTTCGCCGTCGCCTTCTTCGCCCGCTCCAAAGCCGCCGTATTTTCCTTCACGATCGTCACCGGCAAGGCGCGCAAGGAGCAGCGGGGCGGAGGTGGAAGCGAGCGCAGCGGGCGAGTTCGAGGAAGAGGGAGAGGGGAATGAGGGCGCACTGTTTGAAAAGCCCCCGTCCAGCGCCTTATATGAAGTCTCTTCCGAGTGGCTGACTGGTAGGCCCGGACGATCCTGTCAAATCCCGCGACAGGCGCGCGCGCGATACGTGGCGAAAAAGATGGCGCGGAGATCGAGGCGTCTTTGCCTTATCCCATCCGAGTACCGCGGCCTCCTCCGCTTCGCGCGCTTCCCGAAATTCGGATCCCGTCAAATCCGCGGATAGCAAAGCAACCTGTCAGACAGCAGATTTCCTCCGATCCATCGCCCGAAAATCTCCAAGTTCGTAAAGTTCACTCGGAAGATGCAAAGAATGGATCAAGGCGACTGAAAGAGAAGTTGACGCCATCACTAAAAAGTCATTGATCCAGAGTAAGACACTCTCGCAGCACGAAAAGCAGGTCGGAAGAATTCTCAACTCCTTCCTCACTCAAACCTCGATCCATTAGAGGGCTAATGATGAATCCATGTACCTAGGGTAGGGTCATGGACCTGTCCAAGGTACCCTCCCCAAGGACATCTCTAGAAGAAACTGTCTTTCAGTCGACCTGGAAGGATTCCACTCGACGGACTCGAAGACACTCGACCATGAAGACTCACTTGACCACCAGGAGATCTAGGGTCACTCTGCATCCAAACAGTCTGTTATTAAGTAGTCTTTATGGCCATGATATCACTTTATGTAAGACGTTACCAGTAACACCAGGTCTTTATGTACATTGAACCCTCCTCTACGTGGGCTGGCTGGGGTCCTGACGCACTCTATATAAGCCAGCCCCCTCCACAGGCAGAGGGGTTTGCACCCCTGTAACTCACACGCATATAATCCAGTCCACCGCCTCCGGGCACCAAGACGTAGGGCTATTACTTCCTCCGAGAAGGGCCTGAACTCGTAAAACTCTTGCGTGTACAACTACTCCATAGCTAGGATCTTGCCTCTCCTTAGTACCCCTCTACACTACTGTCAGACTTAGAACGACGACACTAGGCGCCACACTGTAACGTGCAACGCCTAGCCCTTAGGCGATGCAAAGTGACTTTAAGCGTGTCGCCCCAGCACGGGCAGGCAGTTCTTCCCCTCTCCGCTCTCTGGAAAGAGAGCAGCGGCGGCGCCCCCATCTAATCCCCCCCCCCC
>NC_041391.1:80932572-80945274 GCF_002162155.2 Triticum dicoccoides
ACATCCCTCTCAGATCTGAAGATTTGATCCGTGGATTCGATCTCCAATCCATCCTACTAGGTAAACTGTACCGTTCCCTTTCTTTTGCTATGTAAATTTGTTGCCATTTTAGAGATTTGTCCAAGATTTGATGGAACCCTTGATTTGCTTGATTTGCTCGATTTAGTATGTGTAGTCATATTGGTAGTACCGTAGTGTTATTGATTAGTTCACAATATATTATTCTTGTTAGTGAAACCCTAGATTGTTTAGTTTTTTTAGATATATATGAGATGCCTATTTTTATAGATAACTATGAGATGTTGATTTTTGTAGACATATATGAGATGTTTGTTTAGATATATATTAGATGTTGAGTTTATTTGAAATATTAGACGTTGAGTTTATTTGAACACATATGACATATTCATTGTGTGAGAAGGAGATGTTGAGATTCTTGTAGTTGAACACATGTTATATGTTTAGTGTATACCGGTATTTGAGATGAAGATGAACTCATATATGTTTATTGTTTGAAATTTGTAAGGATGGTTTGGCTTCTGGACGATGTCTACGACGTGCAACACCGGGCCTACATGATGCGCGAGAAGGAGAAGGTAATAATGAGTAATCTAAATATTTTGCAAATTTGCCTTTAGTTGAAATTTACATGCCCTAAGATTTGTCATTACTTGTTTTTTGCAGAAGCTTGAACCTCTGAAGATTCGGTATCACGGGGTCTCTGGTCCTTCCATGCCTTACGATGAGCGGTACACACCGCACATCAAGCAGGCAGGACTACTCTTGTGGATTCTGTTGGTCAGTCGGTCCATGCCGAATCTGAACGCTCCACTGGTGTCCGCTCTTGTTGACCGGTGGAGGCCGACGATGCACAGTTTCCATCTTCGGACTGGGGAGATGACCGTGACGCTCGAGGATGTCTCGTTGATCACCGGTCTTGCTATCGACGGGAGGCCTCTCTGTATGAGCACGGATTCTGATGGATGGCGCGAGCAGATGATTGCTCTTATCGGTATGGCTCCTACCGAGGCTGAGGCTGATGTAGAGGAGGGACAAGAGAACAAGAAGAGGGAAAGGAAAGCAGCCGGAGCTGCTTTCACGTGGATTCAAAATAACATGGCGACGTGCCCTCCGGATGCCACTGATGATGTGATTCAGACACATGCTCGTGTGTATATGTGGTACGTTGTGTCGAGGACTTTGTTTCCTGATTCCACTGGCAAGAACGCTCCATGGATGTGGCTGAAGGCGTTGACCGTCTTCGATAGCAAATGGAGCTGGGGTTCAGCGACTCTTGCCTACTTGTACCGACAGGTAGTTCGTCTGTTTTGTGATCAACTCATTTCTTCATTAACAATGCAAGCTTGCTGTCAAGTTAACATTGTTTTTCTTTCATATGCAGCTGGACAATGCGTGTTGCAGGATCACAGATAGTGCAGGCGTTTTTGGTAATTTGCTTCTACTTTCTGTATGGAGCTGGGAGCGTCTGTCTGTTGGACGCTCGAAGAGCGTCAGGTTTAATCCTTGGTATGAAGATGAACATGACAAATTACGGAGCCCCACTTGGGCTTACAAGTGGGATGTGGTTTCCGAGATGACGAACGATGTCAATCTCATGTACCAAAAATACATTGCCGAGTTGGACATGACTACGCCTGAGCAGGTAAGGAGGTCATTACTTCAGTCCTTTCTCATGCTTGCTTGAAAAATAGTCATCAAATTTGCATTGTTTCCCTATTTCATAGGTGGTATGGCAGCCATATGGCGCGGGTGAGAGCTTGGGTACACCGTGGAGTTCTGCCTCAACCCGATGTGCTTGCGGGATAAGGATCTCTGGCTTATGTGGTGCCCACTGATATGCAACTGGGCGGTTTAGTTTCATTTGCCACATCACGTGTATCGTCAGTTTGGTCTGTTCCAGCCTCACCCGCCGGGTTGGGTGGACACTTACAAAGCACTTCATAGGTAAGAGAGCATGTCTGCGTATTGACTAAGCATCGGGACTCCTTTTGATTGTGCTAATGTTTGATTTTGTACCACGCAGGTTGGACAGGAGAAGGCCATGGAAGATAAAGGACTGGGACAAGCATCATGCTCCGTATGTTACCCGCTTCCAGCTTTCTATGGAGCAACCTCGTAGCAATGCACGCGCCCCGCTTCGTGAGCATAACCCACTTGCTTTTGATAACTACGTACGATGGTTTATTGAAACTACTCGAGTTGAGATATGCCCGCTGGCATATAATGATGATATTCTTGAAGAACCCGTAAACTTTGAGGATCTAGCAAAGGGGAAGTACAACAGAGATGTCAGGGAAGGGCATATAGTCCCTGTTGTTCCGGTGATTAACTATGTGGTAAAGTGTTCCCTTCTTTATTTTCCCGTTGACCGTATTACACATGTTTGAATGGCTAACATATTCATTCTTTCTCATTCGCAGCGCACCGAGATCAAGAAAGCAACTGATGAGAGCCAGACTATTCTGGAGAAGGCACCGGTTGGAAACGGCAATGATGATGGTTCACTACGAGCATTCCTCAAGGTACATATCACTATGAGAGCCAGTCTATGTTGCGGAGTTTGATATCTTATACACTTGTTCATGTTACAGCGTCAGGTCAAGAAGTTAAGGCGGTTATCAAATCTTCTCGGTTGCCGTGATCCTGAATATGATCAACCATCTGCCTCTAGGTCTGGTACACCATCAGACCCCTTATCGCACCATCAGGGGGACGATGTGAGTTCCTCATATGCTTATCTGGATGATGAGGGTGCGGTCACCCAAGAGGTATGACTAATCCTTTAGATCTGATTCTCACTTGATTATGACACCGGCCTTCACCATATTGTTTGATTTGTGATAGGGCCATGAGCTTGATGATGACATGACTTTGGCAGACGCTCAAGCTCGGTCCCCATATGTGTTCAAGCCTAGGCAGCCCAGACGCCGGTACACGCCCAATGACTATGACAACAGAGGCAACCCAAAGGTGGTCACAGGGACCTTGCGGATGGCTAGCTTGGATGATGAGGCGGAGGCAGAGGCGGAGGTGGAGGAGGAAGTGCAGGAAGAGGAGGCTCGTCCTCCCAGGAAGAAAAAGATGGCCTGCAGGCGTGGCACCAGGAACACGCGCGGAAGGCATTAGTGCTTGTTCATGTTACTAGGGAAGTGCTCTCTTGTAGCCGTTTCATTAGGTTGATGAACTTGTGAGGTTATGTCATATGTTGGTGAACTCACTATGCGCCAAGTGGGACCTCCTTTCCATGGCCTTGCACGCACAATCCATGGACATGTTGGCACTTCACATTTGACCGTGTAACGCACTTTGACGTCCGAGTTGGCCACTTTATGTGGATGATAAGGCGTAACCGAGTAGTTGTCGAGCCACATCTTCAATTCCAAGAAGGATTGAAACTCACAACCGGGATATATCCCATTCTTGCCGTCTTCCAAATCACGGTGAGAACTTGGCCTAGCTCCAAGAGATATGCATTTGCCACCATCCACAATGGCTTCATCCGCGAGACTAAGATCCTTGAACAATGGTGTCTTCTGATCCCGCCCGAATACCTTCTTGAATGCTTGGGCCTCCTTGGGCGTGAACCCCTCCTCATCAACTTCTTCATCGGGACCATCGTCATCGGAGTCTGATGCATATGCACGGGAAAAAGGGATGGATTGGTCCATTGTCTATTGCACATGATATTGGTCGATATCACCCACATTGTTGTCATGGAGATCAACTTCGTTGTCATCCTCCTCGTACTCATCATTCTCCTCTTCAAAAGCTTCATTTTGGTTGTTTGGAGTCGGGCTCAATGTTGGCCAATCTTGTTACATGAAATGAGGTTCACTCATTTGATCTTGGTTCATGGGTGGGGGACTGCTAGCAACCAACGGGGAGGGGTTCCGGTTCAAGTCCAAATTCAAAGTAGACTCAACCTTCTTGGAGGCATATAACTCAAGAGCCTTGTCTAGAGATTCGGCAACCATCTCCTTGTATGCAACCGAACGTTGCTCGGAGTTCACACGCATTGTCTTCCAACGGATGTGCATTCCAAAACCAACATTATGCCTTCCCTCGAACTCAACAACATCACTTGGGTCCATCCAATTCAAATCATTCCTCATTTGTTCCAAGAGCTCCCATAGCTAGGACTACTCTCAAACACCATGTCAAGCTCATCCAGGTCTGGCTCAGCATTGTCTTTCAAAAAGGCCTCTTTATCCACATGATGAACATAAACACATGTTCTCCCCATCCCTACAATAATCAAAAACACACATATATCAAGTATGTACTTAACAAAAATATTTGCACAAAATAAATATGCTCTAACATATATATGAATTAATAACCCTAACCCCCACTTAACCATAACCACAACCATAACCATAGCATAACCCTAACACCAACATCAAACACACATAACCCTAACCCTAGCATACTATGAAATCCTAACCATACCAAATTAGCAAAGAAACATAACTTGATTCAACACAAATTTCCAAATCCAAGCAAAAATTAGGGTTTCCCCAAACTAGCTAGATTTGAGCAAATGTGACAATTCCTATGGATGAAAACGAGGGGATCGGAGGAGATTACCTTAAGGGAGGGGTTGGCTTCGAAATCCACGGTCAAATACTCCGGATTTGCAAGATTTGATAAGGATTTGAGATGGGGGGAGAGGGGAAGAGAGGAGGGGCGCAAGGCTAAGGGTTTGGGTGGGGTGGGGGTGTGTGGGGTGGGGGTGGGAGGGGAGAGAGGGTGGGGCCAGCCTAAGTGCCACACAGACAGTGCAGCGCCTAACATACGGGTGCTGCACATTACAAGTGTGGCGCCCTAGCCTTAGGCAATGCACTGCTATTTGTGGGGCCGCAACTGGACCACGGATGTCACGCTGGCTGGATCTACGACGCCTAAAGGAAGGGCGCTGCACAGTAGGGTGCGGCACCTAGCTGTCGGGCGCCACAGGAAATGGTCAGCAGAGTGAAAAAATTTCAAAAGCAGGTCATTTTGTGATTTGATTTCGGCCTCAGATCAAATATGTGATTTCTGCCGTTGAGGAAAACCCTCCAGCATTAGTTTACTGGCGATGCCTGGCTTATCAAACCATCCCTCCTCTGCAATGAACACGTGCTGGGGAAATTCCTTGTTATCGAACCATTTGAAGCGCAACTCCTTGGGCATTCCATCCATGGACTCGGAGATGCGTGCCTGGCGGCATCCCATGCCATAGCAGTACTTGCTGCTGCCGTTTCTACCATGGATACCATCCGTTGGCCACCCCCGATCCGAGAAGACCGTACCGGCCGTGCCGGCGGTCTCGTTGCGGGGACACAAGGAGGCGCATGTGCTGATGACGGCGGGATTACTGTGCCCCAACAGCGTTGCTTGCGCATTGCACCCTGTCAGGACGAGCTCGTTGCTCGTGGACAGAGCGTAGGGCATGTCCCTGTCGAAATAGGAAGGGAATCGACCGAGCACTCCAGTGACCTCGAGGGCACTGACCGCCGAGCTGGGCATGATGCACACCGTGGTGTCGTCAAGAGGGATATCGACGACCCGGAACTGGCCATTGCCATGGAGCAGTTGCGGGGGTTGATGTTTCGTGTCACACGTGAGGTTGAACCCCGGTAGGTAGCAGTTGACGTTTGGGCCAATGCCGAACGGGTATGGCACAAACACGTCCCCGCACCGTGGCATGCACAAACCTGTTTCGAACACAATTAGTTATGCAAAACAGAGTAGCTAGATCACTGTATTATTTTAAAAATAACAATTAATTGACAGTGTAATTACTGTCTGAACAAATAATGCATCAATAATACTACACCTACGAACGCAACCTACGAAGAGTTACGTAACCTGCCTAACAAATCTATCGCCCCCCTGATTTTCACCCATGTGGGCCCCTGCCACATCCATCCATCCAATCGCAGTTCCACACATTGCCTATTACGTAAAATCTGTAAGTAACTTTACCTAGATGTAGCATTGCTCATAATGCATATATACCTACTAGAATCCAACAAAAAGAAGACATATTACGGAAGTACTTTTTGAGGTAAAAATAGCATATGAATGGTTTTGAACTATCTAATCCGCACATGTTTCTACATATTTTTTTATTTCCCAACTCAATCGAATATCAGTTTTAAAATCTTTACAAAGGCTGCAACTAACTGATTAAACATGGTGGCTGACCATGTAGTCTGCCCCACTCAAAAAACATTCATGCAAGTCCGCAACATACTCGATGGAGTTGTTGCGCTGCATGCATGAAACTATACATGAGCTTCAATGAAAAAACTTGAGCAGAGTGATCTTAAAAATTGACATAGAAAAAACCTATGATAAAATCAAATGACCCTTTTTTCTGCAAACTCTCTGCATGAAGGAGTTCTCGCCAAAATGGTGTCGATGGGTAGAGTGTTTTACCTCTGGCCGTAGTGTGACCATCAAAGTCAATAATGATGTTGGTAACTACTTCCGAACTAGGAAGGGTCTTCGTCAAGGGGACCCCCTGTTCCCTATTTTGTACAATAGTGTGACAAATATGTTAGCTATTCTTGTTGAGGGGGCTAAAGTGGCCGGTGAGATTAACAGTGTTATTCGTCATTTAGTAGAAGATGACGTGTCCATTCTACAATATGCAAATGATACTATATTTTTTTATGGATCATGACCTAGATAAAGCAAGAAACCTCAAGCTTTTATAATGTGCTTTTGAGGAGCTTTCTGGTCCTAAAATTAATTTCCATAAGATGGAACTTTTCTTCTTTGATTAAACCGTGCAATCGGCATCTGAGTACGCTGAGTGTTTCAATTGCCAGCTCCGGCAATTTCCTATTCAGTACCTAGGTATTCTGATTCACCATCGGCATTTACCTATTGCTGAGTGGAAACATTTGGAAGAGAGAATTGAGATATGGCTAGCCAGTTGGAAAGGCCAAACTCTTTTCTTATGGGGGGTGATTGGTTTTGATCAATTCAGTCATCAGCAATATGGCTTTATACATGCTATAATTTTTTCACTTACCGAAAGGGGTTATGCAAAGATTGGACTACTTTATATCTAGATTTTTCTAGCAATCGGAGAAATATCGCACTACTAGGGAAAAGCTTATACACAGACGCTTACTAGTAGCGCGGGTTTATACCCCTCGCTACTGCTACTTACTAGTGGCGCGGTTTTTTAACCCTTGCTACTACTAAGTTGATAGTAGTAGCGCGGGTTTTTGACCCTCGCTACTACTAAGCGGTCTCTACCGTGCCCCCCGAACATGCCATAGTAGTAGCGAGGGTTAAAAAACCCCGCTACTACTAAGTTGATAGTAGTAGCGCGGCTTTATAACCCTCGCTACTACTAAGCGGTCTCTACCGTGCCCCTCCGGGACATGCCATAGTAGTAGAGAGGGGTAAAAACCCGCGTGTCGTGGTACTAAGTCTGACAGTAGTGTAGGGGGGTACTAAAGGAGAGGCAAGATCCTAGCTATGGAGTAGTTGTACACGCAAGAGTTTTACGAGTTCAGGCCCTTCTCGGAGGAAGTAACAGCCCTACGTCTCGGTGCCCGGAGGCGGTCGACTGGATTATATGCGTGTGATTTACAGGGGTGCGAACCCTTCTGCCTGTGGAGGGGGTGGCTTATATAGAGTGCGCCAGGACCCCAGCCAGCCCACGTAGTGGAGGGTTCAATGTACATAAAGACCTGGCGTTACTGGTAACGTCTTACATAAAGTGATATCATGGCCATAAAGACTACTTAATAACAGACCGTTTGGATGCAGAGTGACCCTAGATCTCTTGGCGGTCGAGTGAGTCTTCATGGTCGAGTGTCTTCGAGTCCGTCGAGTGGAATCCTTCCGGGTCGACTGAAAGACAGTTTCTTCTAGAGATGTCCTTGGGGAGGGTATCTTGGACAGGTCCATGACCCTACCCTAGGTACATGGCTTCATCATTAGCCCCCAAATGGATTGAGGTTTGAGTGAGGAAGGAGTTGAGAATTCTTCCGACCTGATTTTCGTGCTGCGAAAGTGTCTTACTCTGGATCAATGATTTTTTAGTGATGGCATCAACTTCTCTTTCAGTCGCCTTGATCCATTCTTTGCATCTGCCGAGTGCACTTTACGTACTTGGAGATTTTCGGGTGACGGATCGGAGGAAATCTGCTGTCTGACAGGTTGCTTTGCTATCCACAGATTTGACGGGATCCGAATTTCGGGAAGCGCACGAAGCGGAGGAGGCCGTGGTACTCGGATGGGATAAGGCAAAGATGCCTCGATCTCCGTGCGATCTTTTTCTCCACGTATCGCGTGCGTGCCTATTGCGGGATTTGACAGGATCGTCCGGGCCTACCAGTCAGCCACTCGGAAGAGACTTCTTATAAGGCGTCGGACGGGTTTTTTTTGAACAGTGCGCCCTCAATCCCCTCTCCCTCTTCCTCGAACTCGCCCGATGCTCCTTGCGCGCCTCGCCGGCGACGATGGTGAAGGAAAATACGGCAGCTTTGGAGCGGCGGTGAAGGCGAAGGGGAGAGCGACTAGTTGTGGCGGATCCCCGTCGCGGTCCGGCCTGCCGCAAGGCTGGATTCAGGGAGACTGGATCCGCTCGACCATCACCCAGAAGGACCTCGACGACCTGGCCAATGAAGCACTGATCCCCCATGGGTCAGCAAGGCTTCCGGGGAAGGAGTGGCAGCCGTAGCCTCAGGAGGGTGAGTGCGTCCTCTTAGCCACCCATGTAGATCGCGGTTTTTCTCTACCGCCGAATCTTTTCTTTCGGGGGTTTCTGAACTTCTTTGGGGCACAACTCCATCACTTCACACCCAACTCCATTGCCTACCTCGCCGCTTTCGTGTCTTTGTGCGAAAACTTCTTGGGTTGTCGGCCGCACTGGGGCCTTTTCAAACACATTTTCACCTGTTGCTCTCAGACGGTGAAAAAGGCTAGCCCGATTGATGAGAGAACCCAAGTAATCTAGATGTGTGGGGGTCTTGGGGTTCAGATGAGGAGTAAGAGTGCCTTTCCAGCCATGACCCTTCCCGAGTCAGTTCGAGGGTGGGAGTCAACCTGGTTCAACTGCCAAGACCAGTCGACGCTAGGGCAGTCGACTGGCCTCCCCCCGTTCTCCATGGACCGAGTGAACAAGCCATCTTCTCTGAAGGTGCTTCCGGAGGAGAAGGCTCAGGTTAGGATGTTGATGGAGCGCGTGGTCCAGCTCATTCGCGACGGAGTGACAGGCATGGATCTTCTAGAGGTTTTTCTTCGACGGCGCATTCAGCCACTTCAATATCAGGGCCATCCGATGTGGTTGTACTCTGGTACTGAAGACACCACTCGGGTCCATCCGGAGGAGGTCGACGATGCCACTCTGGAGAGGTGGATGACCGCCATCACAGGGAATAGAGATAATCCTCGTGGAGCCAGGAGGATCCCGCCACTCGACCAGTCCTACGAACCCGACAGGGTCTGACCACATTTCTCTGACTGCGACTCTGTTTTCTTCATTCCGCTTTGCTGCAGTTCAGTCGACTGACCTTTATCTTGTTTGTTGTCTTCCAGATCACTACCCAGATGTACTCGATGCCCAACGGGGTGCAAGAATGGACTGAAGAAGAAGAAGGAAGCAGAGGTGAAAGCTAGGAGGAGTGGGAGTCAGACGGCGACGAGGGTGAAGAAGATGCTGGCTCGGATGAGGAAGAGGAGGAGGAAGAGGAGGAGGTAGTCGAGCCTCCTCGTACTGAAAGACGGTCCAAGCTCGCCCATGATCCTGCAGTCGAGCGTGGCAAGCGAGCCGTGCCTGCTGGGCAGTCGACCAAACGCCCTCGGACGACTTCTCCGGTGCCGACTGAGAAAGCGTCGAAGCAACCCCGAGCGGCACCGACAAAACCGGCAAAGGCCCTACCAAAGATGAGGATGGAGATTCCGACTATTTCCGGGTAATGGGATAACTCATGTTTTCTCTTTCAACATGGATATATTCTTGGTTGACCCGATCATTGACCGACTGATTTCTAAAATCGCAGTGCTGCTACTTCTGAGACCTCAGCCAGGCATGAAGATCAAGAAATGAAGGATCCTGCCACTTCCAATCCTGGTATGATCTGTGCGGTTTCACTTTCGGTCGATCGGATCTTTGTTTTTAACTTTGAACCTTTTCTGTAGCTCCACCTAGCATTATCATTGATCTCCCTGATGATGACGATGAGGAGCCACTGAGGCAAAGGAGGAATAGGAAAGCGTCTGCTGGCAAGACTGCTCAGGTTGCGTCAGCACCTGAAACATTGGTTCCGGAGGGGGGCAACATTGCTCCGGCTACCGTGTCCTTTGTGGTGCCGTTGACGAGTGCCCGCCCTCCGTCGTCGAGTGCGGATCCACCTTCCCTCTTCTCCACACACCATGTCCCAGAGGACCAAGCAGGTGCTGCCAAGGAAGCCATACGCCAGGCGGGGTCATGATGGAGCAGGTGAAGGCGATCCGAGACGCCAGCCAAGCAGCTTATGATGCAAGTTCAGCTCTTTTGAGCAATGTCCAGGTTAGTTGACCACCGCCTGTTCTGTTAGGATATGATACCTGACAATTTTTCTTTCTGAAAATCTTAATACTTGTCATACACCCACTGGGTGTGTCGATTGAAATGTCTGGATTAGTGGGGGCACGCTGAGTGCACCCACTGGGTGTAGTACCCGAGACTACGGTGGACTGCTGGCAGTTGACTGTAGTCTTTATGTCTTGATCTCTTTTTCTCTTTTACTTTCTTCACTCGATCTGGTCGAATGGAATCATGGAACCAGTGGGGGCACGCTGAGTGCACCCACTGGGTGTAGTCCCCGAGACCGTGGTCGACTGCTGGTAGTCGGCTATGGTCTGAAGAATACTTTGCTTTTTTTAAATTGTGTCTAACTGTTGGCAGTTAGCTACTTTCGGTCGACTGATCGATCAGAGCCGGTAAACCAGTGGGTGCACGCTGAGTGCACCCACTGGGTTTAGTCCCCGAGACTACAGTTGAATATTTTCATTAGGCTGTAGTCTTAGCAATGCTACGATTTTTCTCTTAGTCACTCGGAAGTGACCTGTCTTTGATGTCTGTCGACTCATCTTTCGCAGAAATCTTGCGAGCTTGTGGCTCGTTATACTGAGTTGGAGAACTAGCATATCCAGCTCGAACTTGATCTGAAGCTTGTCCAGGAGAACTTCACGAAGGCGAAGGAGGAGGCAAAAGGTATGTATGGTGAGAACCTTGATGACTGCCCTTATTTTTGTGCATTCCTGAGTCTGATCTCACTGTCATTTCGCAGATAAACTAAGGGATGCTCTGAAGAAGAAGGACCTTGACCTCGCCGAGGCACAGAAAGCGGCTTCGGACAAGACGAAACTCGCAGAAGAAAAGTTGGCTTCAATCAGCAAACTTGAAGAGGAGAATACCAATCTGAAAGCTGCTCTCGACGCGGCCAACAAGGAGGTCAGCCGACTGAAGAATGGCAAGATGGCCCAGAGTGACAAGGCTAGCGAACTGGTGGGAAAGAAGAACGACTTAGAGGCTTATCTGGGAGGGCTCGCCAAGAAGTTATTCCTCATGCTCGAAGGTAACCCCTTATATCCGACTGGTAATCACTGACTTATTGTAGGAACGTTAGCTTATCCTCTGATCATATCCACAGAATTCTACCAAAACTTTGAAGAGGAGACTAGTCGAGTGGAGACTGGCTTGGATCCCATCAACTCTCCTGTGAAGGATGAAGCCGCCATGAACGTGCTCCGTCTCGAGTCTCGCGTTGCTGCTGTGGTCGACTATCTTGCGAGACTGAAGGTTGCAACATCGCGCATCGACACAGCACTCTGGCCAGGAGAAACACTTCAGAACGACCTCGAGTCTCCGATGACTCGACTGAACGAAGTTCCAAGTCGAGTGCAAGAATGGAAGAAGTCTTCTACCAGGTGTGGTGCCGACGTTGCTCTGTCTCTAGTCCGTGTTCACTGCAAGGACGTGCAAGAGGACAAGCTGGTGTCTCTCAAGGTGGCCAATACCGAGAAGCATGACTTCCGATCTTTCATGGAGACCTTCATTGCTGCTGCCACTCGAATCGGAGATGTAATTGACCTGGACGAGTTTGTTGCGCCTTCTAGTCCTTCACATGAGGAGTAAAAAACTTCTATGCTTGATGCCTTAAATTTTCCTCGGAATGCCGAGTGGTCTTTGTAACCGATAGACTTTAACAGGCTCGATGCTTGAGCACTTCTGGATCCGTAGGATGCTATCCGAACTTGGTCTTGCCGTTAATATGTTTGCGTTCGCCTTCGAACGATCATTGTCCTTCGCTCAGAATATATACTAGTGTTTGTGATGCACTTATGCAGGTAGGGACGAAGCACAAATCGCTCAGAATATATACCTCGTCATGCTTAGGCGAGCACTGGGCTACAGCTAAGCCCCCGAGTGGGAGGTTTGCTCTCCACTCGGTAGGATTTTCAAAAACTTAGGCGAGCGCTGGGCTGCAGCTAAGCCCCCGAGTGGGTGATTTGCTCTCCACTCGGTAGTATTTTCAAAAACTTAGGCGAGCACTGGGCTGCAGCTAAGCCTCCGAGTGGGAGGTTTGCTCTCCACTCGGTAGGATTTTCAAAAACTTAGACGAGCACTGGGCTGCAGCTAAGCCCCCGAGTGGGAGGTTTTTTCTCCACTCAGTAGGATTTTCAAAA
>NC_041391.1:80945346-80945839 GCF_002162155.2 Triticum dicoccoides
AGCACTGGGTTGCAGCTAAGCCTCCGAGTGGGAGGTTTGCTCTCCACTCGATAGGATTTTCAAAAACTTAGGCGAGCACTGGGCTGCAGCTAAGCCTCCGAGTGGGAGGTTTGCTCTCCACTCGGTAGGATTTTCAAAAACTTAGGTGAGCACTGGTCTGCAGCTAAGCCCCCGAGTGGGAGGTTTGCTCTCCACTCGGTAGGATTTTCAAAAACTTAGGCGAGCACTGGGCTGCAGCTAAGCCCCCGAGTGGGAGGTTTGCTCTCCACTCGGTAGGATTTTCAAAAACTTAGGCGTGCACTGGGCTGCAGCTAAGCCTTCGAGTGGGAGGTTTGCTCTCCACTCAGTAGGATTTTCGTGGCGTAGCTCTGAAGGAGAAGGTAGCAGTCGACCTGCGCTTCGTCCTCCTTGAGGAGCGCAGGTTGTATTTGTGGCGTAGCTCGGAAGGAGAAGGTAGCAGTCGACCTGCGCTTCGTCCTCCTTGCGGAGCGCA
>NC_041391.1:80945849-80976527 GCF_002162155.2 Triticum dicoccoides
CTGCAGCTAAGCCCCCGAGTGGGAGGTTTGCTCTCCACTCGGTAGGATTTTCAAAAACTTAGGCGAGCACTGGGCTGCAGCTAAGCCCCCGAGTGGGAGGTTTGCTCTCCACTCGGTAGGATTTTCAAAAACTTAGGCGAGCACTGGGCTGCAGCTAAGCCCCCGAGTGGGAGGTTTGCTCTCCACTCGGTAAGATTTTCAAAAACTTACGCGAGCACTGGGTTGCAGCTAAGCCTCCGAGTGGGAGGTTTGCTCTCCACTCGGTAGGATTTTGTGGTGTACCTCTAAAGGAGAAGGTAGCAGTCGACCTGCGCTTCGTCCTCCTTGCGGGTCGCACATTGTATTTGTGCCGTAGCTCGGAAGGAGAAGGTAGCAGTCGACCTGCGCTTCGTCCTCCTTGCGAGGTGCACGTTGTATTTGTGGCGTAGCTCGGAAGGAGAAGGTAGCAGTCAACCTGCGCTTTATCCTCCTTGCGGAGCGCATGTTGTATTTGTGGCGTAGCTCAGAAGGAGAAGGTAGAGTCGACCTGCGCTTCGTCCTCCTTGCGGAGCGCATGTTGTATTTGTACTTAGGCAAACACTTGGCTGCAGCTAAGCCCCCGAGTGGAAGGCTGGCTCACCACTCGGCAGGATTTTGTTTAAACTTAGGCGAGTACTTGGACTGCAGCTAAGCCTCCGAGTGGAAGGCTGGCTTACCACTCGGTAGGAATTTGTTTAAACTTAGGCGAGTACTTGGACTGCAGCTAAGCCTCCGAGTGGAAGGCTGGCTTACCACTCGGTAGGATTCTGTTTAAACTTAGGCAAAACGGATTCACAGCTAAGCCTCCGAGTGGAAGGTTGGTTTACCACTCGGGAGGATTTTGCTTAAACTTAGGCAAAATGGATTCGCAGCTAAGCCTCCGAGTGGGAAGCTGGCTCACCACTCGGTAAGGATTTCGTTTAAACTTAGGCAAAACCGATTCGCAGCTAAGCCACCCACTGGGGGACTGCTTTATGTGAACAAGAGTAACAACAATCACTGGGAAAATTATAAAACTCTTGCCTTTGATAAATAAATGATAGAAGTACTTTTATTACAACTCATCTCAGTGAATACATAAGTATAAAAGGGGCGGAGCAGATCCGCATTCCAAGCTCGTGGCTCGTCAATCTGGCGATCGACGTTGTAAAGACAGTATGCTCCGTTGTGGAGAACTTTGGTAACAATGAAGGGGCCTTCCCAAGTAGGGGCGAGTTTGTGTGGCTTCTGTTGGTCCACTCGGAGAACCAAGTCTCCTTCTTGGAAGGCTCGACTCTTCACATTTCTGGCGTAGAATCGGCGCAAGTCTTGCTGATAGATGGTCGATCGGATCATGGCCATCTCTCTTTCTTTTTCCAGAAGGTTGACTGCGTCCTACTGGGCTTGTTCTGCTTCGACTTCAGAGTAGAGCTCGACTCATATTGCATTGTGAAGCAGGTCACTTGGCAGAACCGCTTCGGCTCCGTAGACCAGAAAGAATGAAGTTCTCCCAGTCGACCGATTTGGAGTAGTCCTCAATCCCCAAAGAACTGATGGAAGTTCGTCGACCCACGCGCCTGCTGCGTGCTTGAGGTCACGCATCAACCGGGGTTTCAGTCCTTTGAGAATTAGGCCGTTTGCTCTTTCTGCTTGTCCATTCGACTAGGGGTGGGCGACTGAAGCGTAGTCGACTCGTGTGCCTTGAGAAGCGCAGAAGGCTTTGAATTGATCAGAATGGAAGTTTGACCCATTATCAGTGATGATGCTATGCGGAAGCTGATGGCAGTGTCAGCATCAAGATTTTTAATGGGCTTGGCTTCGATCCATTTGGTGAACTTGTCGACTGCCACCAGTACATGGGTGAAGCCGCTCCTGCCAGTTCTCAGTGGTCCAACCATATCTAACCCCCAAACAATGAAAGGCCAGACGATTGGGATGGTCTTCAAGGCTGAGGAGGGTTTGTGTGACATGTTGGAGTAGAACTGACATCCTTCGCACTTGTCGACTATCTCTTTCGCCATTTCATTTGCTCTGGGCCAGTAAAAACCCGATCGGTATGCTTTAGCCACAATGGTCCGAGAGGATGCATGATGCCATAGGTCCCCGAGTGGATGTCATTGAGAATCTTTCGACCCTCTTCCGGTGTTATGCATTTTTGGCTGACTCCAGTCGCGCTTTCTCTGTACAACTGTCCCCTCATGACAGTAAAGGCCTTGGATCGACGGACGATCTGCCGAGCCTCTTCTTCATTCTCTGGGAGCTCTTTTCTTAGAATATACGCGATGTAAGGCATTGTCCAGTCGGGGGTGATAAACAGAACTTCCATGATTAAGTCGACCACAGCTGGGACCTCGACTTCAGTTGGATCCGTGGCACGTTTTGGCTGCGGGGCTTCTTCAGTGAAAGGATCCTCTTGAACCGACGGTGCGTGAACATGCTCCAAAAACAAGCCACTGGGAATGGCTTCTCTTTTGGAACCTATCTTCACCAAGTCATCAGCTGCTTGATTTTTCAGTCGGGGGACGTGATGGATCTCTAATCCCTTGAATTTCTTCTCCATCTTTCTGACTGCATTGCAGTAACCAGTCATGGCAGGGCTTCTGACGTCCCACTCCTTCATCACTTGGTTAACCACTAAATCTGAGTCGCCATAGACCATGAGGCGACGGACACCGAGTGAGATGGCCATACGCAACCCATACAAAATTGCTTCGTATTCTGCTTCGTTGTTGGAGGAATCAAAGTGAATCTGGAGTACATATCTGAGCTTATCTCCTCGGGGGGAAACCAACACTACCCCGGCACCGGAACCATTCAGCATTTTAGAGCCATCAAAGAAAATAGTCCAATGCTCTGAGTGAACTTGAGTCGGTAACTGCTGTTCAGTCCACTCGGCGAGGAAATCTGCTATTGCTTGGGACTTGATAGCTTTCTTTGCCTAAAATCTGATATCTAGGGGAAGGAGTTCAATCGCCCATTTTGTCACTCGACCAGTTGCATCTCTGTTGTGCAGAATCTCTGATAAGGGGGCGTCGCTGAAGACTGTGATGGTATGGTCAGAGAAGTAGTGAGCAAATTCTTCGTGGTCATATAAATCCTATATACGAGCTTCTGATAATGAGGGTATCTTTGCTTTGATGGGGTCAGGACTTCAGAAATGTAATATACTGGGCGCTGAACTTTGAAGGCTTTCCCTTCATCTTCCCGCTCGACCGTAAGTACTGTACAGATGACTAGTCCTGTGGCTGCAATGTCAAGCAGCAAAAGCTCTTTGCTGATCGGGGCAGCAAGCACCGGCTGGGTGGAAAGCAGGGTTTTCAACTCTGCAAATGCTGCATCAGCTTTAGGAGTCCACTCGAACTTATCTGACTTCTTCATCAGTCAGTACAGAGGCAATGCCTTCTCACCGAGACGAGAGATGAATCGACTTAAAGCGGCCAAGCAACCAGTAAGCTTCTGAACATCGTGCACCCGCACAGGTCGTTTCATTCGGAGTATAGTGCCCACTTTCTCTAGGTTTGCATCGATTCCTCGTTCGGAAACGAGAAATCGAGCAGCTTCCCGCCAGGAACTCCGAATGTGCACTTGGATGGATTAAGCTTGATATCATACCTCCTGAGGTTGGCAAATGTTTCAGCAAGGTCAGTCAGCAGGTCGGAACCTTTCCATGACTTGACCACAATGTCATCCATGTATGCTTCCACATTCTGACTGATTTGAGTGAGCAAACACTTCTGAATCATCCTCATGAACGTGGCTCCAGCATTCTTGAGGCCGAATGGCATGGTGACATAACAGAAGCACCCGAATGGGGTGATGAAAGCTGTTTTGATCTCATCGGGTCCAACCAGACGGATCAGATGGTACCCGGAATAGGCGTCCAAGAAAGACAGTCGCTCACATCCCGCAGTCGAGTCGAAGATTTGGTCGATGCGGGGGAGAGGAAAATGATCTTTCGGGAAGGCCCGATTGATATGTTTGAAGTCAATGCACATGCGAAGTGACTTGTCCTTCTTGGGGACCATGACAACATTGGTGAGCCACTCGGAGTGGTAAATCTCTCGGATAAACTTGGCTGCCAAGAGCCGAGCCACCTCTTCGCCAATAGCCTTCCTTTTCTGGACGGCGGACCGTCGCAGATGTTCCTTGACAGGTTTTGCCTTTGAATCGACTCGCAGACGGTGCTCAGCCAGCCCCCAGGGTACACCTGGCATGTCAGAAGGTTTCCATGCAAAGATGTCCTAGTTCTCACGGAGGAACTGGATGAGCGCTTCTTCCTATTTGGGGTCGAGTGTTGTGGAGATATTAGTCGGAGCAGCGTTGGGGTCGGTCGGGTGGATGTGAAATGGTTTTGTCTCACCGGACGACTGAAACGCTGATTCTGTAGCAGGCTTCTTGGCTCGCAACAAACCACTCGGGTCTCCATTTCTCTGGTGTTCCTGCCACTCTTCTGCCACCACTTGAGCATCGACGATCTTTGAGCCTTTCTGGAAGCACTCTTCCGCTTTCTAGCGATTACCAGTAACAGTGATCACGCCTTTAGGGCCAGGCATCTTCAATTTGAGGTACACGTGACATGGTCGAGCCATAAAACGTGCATAAGCCGACCTGCCCAAAATAGCGTGGTAGGCACTCTAGAAATCTACAACCTCAAATGTCAACTTTTCTTTGCGAAAGTTCTTGGAATCACCAAAGACCACATCGAGAGCAATTTGGCCGAGTGATGCATACTTCTTGCTAGGAATGACTCCTTAGAAACTCATGTTGCTTGTGCTGAGTCTGGACATCGGAATGCCCATCCTTTCCAGCGTCTTTGCATACAGTATGTTTAAACTACTGCCACCATCCATCAACACTTTAGTCAGTCGAGTACCTTCGACGACTGGGTCGACCACCAGAGCCTGCCTCCCAGGGGTGGCTATGTGCGTCGGGTGATCTGACTGGTCGAATATGATGGCCGTCTGAGACCACTTCAGATAATTGGGTGTCGCTGGAGCGGCCATATTCACCTCTCGGTTTATAACTTTAAGCTGGTTCTTGCTCTCAACGTCAGCAAAAATCACCAGGGTGGAATTGACTTGAGGATATTCTTCGTCACTATCCTCCTTGCCCTCAACTTTGTCCGACTCTTTTTCCTTATCCTTGGACTGTTTCCCTTGGAACTGCTGTATCAGGAGTCGACACTGCCGAGTGGTATGCTTTGGGTAAATGAAATTACCCTCTTCATCTTTCTTCGTGTGTATGTGACACGGCAAATCCATCACGTCATTTCCTTCTTTATCCTTCACTTTCTTGGGGTTGCAAGGCCCCTTGGGCTTTCCTTTGAACTTTCCATGAGTCACGGCTAAGGCTTCTCCAGGAGTAGCTGGCTCGGCTTTCCGCTTTTGCTTCCGACTGGAGTTCCCTCCTCCAGTTTTCCGGGCGACTGACTTGTGCTTGCCGCTCCGGAGCCGATCCTCTTCCTCACCATTGGCATATTTGGTGGCTATCTCCATCATTCGACTCAGAGACATGTCTCCGGTTCGACCGAATTTCAGGCTTAGCTCTCTGTACTTAACGTCTTCCTTGAAGGCGCAGACTGCCTGGTGATCAGATACATTCTTTACTGTGTGATGCAATGTGATCCATCTCTGGATGTAATCTCTCAAAGTCTCATTTGACTTCTGCACACAAGATTGCAGCTCTGTCAGTCCTGCTGGTCGCTTGCATGTTCCTTCGAACGTTCTGACAAACACTCAGGAGAGGTCTTCCCACGTGTAAATGCTGATGGGTGTCTACTGATTCAGCCATGCCCTGGCTGATCCCTCCAACATAAGATGCAGATGTTTCATGGCCACCTCGTCATTTCCGCCGCCGATCTGGACAGCCACTCGGTAGTCCTCAAGCCAAGTATCGGGCTTAGACTCACCGTTGAACTTACTGACTCCAGTCGCCAACCTGAAGTTGGGAGGAATCACTGCGGCTCTGATGGCTCTGCTGAAACACTCTGGTCCGGAGACATGCACTCGACTGCTGGTGGGACGTCTCTGTCATGACCCTTTCTGTGAGCTCTATTCCGGTCGACCAGACCTTGAACGATGATGGATCTTGCATCAAAGCCTAGTTCCGTGGGGTCGACTGGAATTCTTCGCCCGCCACTGTGCTGGCGTCTATCATCCTACTGTCGAGGTACATAGTATCCATCCCTAGGGGGAGGGGTGGGCACTCGACGTCGATCATCGCGATCGAATCGGTGATCATACTACTCACGGTTCCTGTACTGATCGTGCCGGTCTCCATGCCCTTCACGCCTTGGGGGAGATCTGGGGCTATGAGCCGATTGGACCGTATTCACAGCCACGGATTTGCTGGGAATCCTGTTCTGCGACTATGATACAGCTGAATTTTGATCCCCTGCTGCCCGGAGCAAATCTCCGATCTGCATCAAGCCTCTGCCAGCCTCTGACTGGGAAGGCTGAATTGATTCTGCTATACGGGCTGCAGCTGCTAAATTCTGAATCGGAGTTCGATATACCTGAGTCGGAGGTGGAAAGAGCTGACGTCGACTGGAGTCCGGGATCCGTTGCCGCGCACACTCGTCGAGTGCTCGCTGAAGGTTCTCCAGTCGAGTGCGCTCGGCCAGGTTAGCCAAGCGCGTGTCCTCTAAGGCGCGAGCCTCAGGGGTTTCTCCAACGATAGGAGTGTGAAGCGCATCCATGTTCTGGCGGTGAAATTCTTCCCTCTGCAGCGAATTGAGGGGCTCGGGGAGGTATTTTTCGTGGGCGTGCGACGGATCACCTTCGCCGTCGCCTCCCTCGACACCGGGAAAGCCGGGGGGACCGTGTGGTCCATTAACCATCAGGACCTCCACCGCTGGATCACTATTGTCGCACTCGGATGCAGTCTCTGCGGAGCCAGTCGATAGGTCGAACAGGCCGTAGAGAGATTCGTCGGGCTCGATTGCCGCGACTTGGGAGTTGGTCGACTGGCGAGCCACCGCGTGCCTCACCCACCGCTGAAGCCTCGACCGACCGGAGCGCTTGCGCCGATGGGAAGCGGGGAGGGAGGATGACACAAAAACCGGTCGATATTGGGTCGATGGTTGCCGCAGGAGGACACCGCGGACGCACGCGCGAAAGTGCGTCGCTCCGTGGACTGGGAGCGCGTCGACGTCGAGCGGAGCCTCCTGAAGCCAGGCAGAGTCGTCGGCGACGAACGTGAGCGCGCCGAGATGGATCTCGCGGCCCTCAACCAAAACTCTGCCTGAAACCATGATGAAGGAGATCGGAAAAATTTGTAACTTCTCCAATAAGTCGCTAAGACACCTGCCCCATGGTGGGCGCCAACTGTCGTGGTTCTAAGTCTGACAGTAGTGTAGGGGGTACTAAAGGAGAGGCAAGATCCTAGCTATGGAGTAGTTGTACACGCAAGAGTTTTATGAGTTCAGGCCCTTCTCAGAGGAAGTAACAACCCTACGTCTCGGTGCCCGGAGGCGGTCGACTGGATTATATGCGTGTGAGTTACAGGGGTGCGAACCCTTCTGCCTGTGGAGGGGGGTGGCTTATATAGAGTGCGCCAGGACCCCAGCCAGCCCAAGTAGCGGGGGGTTCAATGTACATAAAGACCTGGCGTTACTGGTAACGTCTTACATAAAGTGATATCATGGCCATAAAGACTATTTAATAACAGACCGTTTGGATGCAGAGTGACCCTAGATCTCTTGGCGGTCGAGTGAGTCTTCATGGTCGAGTGTCTTCGAGTCCGTCGAGTGGAATCCTTCTGGGTCGACTGAAAGACAGTTTCTTCTAGAGATGTCCTTGTGGAGGGTATCTTGGACAGGTCCATGACCCTACCCTAGGTACATGGCTTCATCACCGCGCTACTAGTAAGTACTGGGTTGTTTAGCAGCCCTCGAATCCCCATCTCCTCGTCCAAATCACTCCTCTCCCCCATCCCTCACCTCCTCTCTCTCTCCATGGCGCTCCTGCACATGCGCGTCTCCTCCTCCACCGCAACAGTTGGCCTCGCGCCGCGACATCTCCCTCAAATCCGGCGACCTCCTCTTCCACCGTAGCCCCTCCTTCCTCCTCCTCCTCCTCCGTTTCCCCTCCTTCTTCCTCCTCCTCCTTCTCCTCCTCTGCTGCTGGAAGGATAGGAAGATCCAGCAGACCGCCGCCCATTACGATGGCCAGATCTCTGATGGACGCAACCCGCGTCATCTAGGGTTTCGGCTCCAACTCCGGCGGCCACTGGTGAGTTGCTGCACCTACTCCTCTCTATCTCTCTCTTCCTCTTCTAATCCTTATCTCTTTTTTTGTAGCAGCAGCAAACCAGAGGTGTGGAGAAGAGTTGGATGGGGAAGCACCATCTCCATGGACGACTTCATCCCCTCAAGGATCAGCATCAGCAATGGATGAAGAGCACGATGACGCCTAGCAGCAACAGCCATGGCTGGAATTTTTTTTATTTCCTAATTATTTAGCAGTAGCAAGGGTCCAGAACCACGCTACTACTCTTTAGTAGTAGCGCGGGTGGTATCCACGCTATTACTAATGGACGTAGTAGTAGCGCGGGTGGCACCCGTGTGTTGGGGAACTTAGTAATTTCAAAAAAATTCCTACGCACACGCAAGATCATGGTGATGCATAGCAACAAGCGGGGAGAGTGTGTCTGCGTACCCTCGTAGACCGAAAGCTGAAGCGTTAGAACAACGCGGTTGATGTAGTCGTACGTCTTCACGGCCCGACCGATCAAGCACCAAAACTATGGCACGTCCGAGTTCTAGCACACGTTCAGCTCGATGACGCCCCTCGAACTCTGATCCAGCCGAGTGTCGAGGGAGAGTTCCGTCAGCACGACGGTGTGGTGACGATCTTCATGTTCTACCATCGTAGGGCTTCGCCTAAGCACCGCTACAATATTATCGAGGATGACTATGGTGGAGGGGGGCACCGCACACGGCTAAGAGATCCAAGGGATCAATTGTTGTTGTGCCTAGAGGTGCCCTCCTGCCCCCGTATATAAAGGAGCAAGGAGGAGGGGGTGCGCCAAGGGGAGTCCTACTCCCACCGGAAGTAGGACTCCCTCCTTCTTTGTTGGAGTAGGAGAAGGGGAAAGAGGGGGAGAGGAAGAAGGAAGAGGGGGCTGCGCCCCTTGTCTAATTCGGACCAGAAGGGGGGCTCAGACCTCCTTCCTTTTGGTCTCTCTCCTGTATTCCCGTATGGCCCAATAAGGCCCATATACTCCCCGGCAAATTCACGTAACTCTCCGATACTCCGAAAAATACCCGAATCACTCGGAACCTTTCCGAAGTCCAAATATAGTCGTCCAATATATCGATCTTTACATCTTGACCATTTCGAGACTCCTCGTCATGTCCCCGATCTCATCCGGGGCTCCGAACTCCTTCAGTACATAAAAACACATAAACTAATAATATAACTGTCATAGAAACCTTAAGTGTCCGGACCCTACGGGTTCGAAAACTATGTAGACATGACCGAGACACGTTTCCGGTCAATAACCAATAGCGGAACCTGGATGCTCGTATTGGCTCCTACATATTCTACGAAGATCTTTATCGGTCAAACCGCATAACAGCATACGTTGTTCCCTTTGTCAACATCTCGATCGTCGGTATCTCCATACGTAGTTCAATCTCGTTACTAGCAAGTCTCTTTACTCATTCTGTAATACATGATCCCGCAACTAACTCATTAGTTGCAATGCTTGCAAGGCTTAAGTGATGTGTATTACCGAGAGGGCCCAGAGATACCTCCCGGACAATCGGAGTGACAAATCCTAATCTCGAAATACGTGAACCCAATATGTACCTTCGGAGACACCTATAGAGCACCTTTATAATCACCCAGTTACGTTGTGACGTTTGGTAGCACATAAAGTGTTCCTCTGGTAAACGGGAGTTGCATAATCTCATAGTCATAGGAACATGTATAAGTCATGAAGAAAGCAACAACAACATACTAAACGATCAAGTGCTAAGCTAACGGAATGGGTCAAGTCAACCACATCATTCTCCTAATGATGTGATCCTGTTAATCAAATTAAAACACTTTGTCCATGGCTAGGAAACATAACCATCTTTGATTAATGAGCTAGTCAAGTAGAGGCATACGAGTGACACTCTGTTTGTCTATGTATTCACACATGTATTATGTTTCCAGTTAATTCAATTCTAGCATGAATAATAAACATTTATCACGATATAAGGAAATAAATAATAACTTTATTATTACCTCTAGGGCATATTTCCTTCAGTCTCCCACTTGCACTAGAGTCAATAATCTAGTTCACATCACCATGTGATTCAACACCAATATTCACATATGTATGTGATTAACACACATAGTTCACATCGTCATGTGACCAACACCCAAATGGTTTACTAGAGTCAATAATCTAGTTCACATCGCTATGTGATTAACACCCAAAGAGTACTAAGGTATGATCATGTTTTGCTCATGAGAGAAGTTTAGTCAATGGGTCTGTCATATTCAGAGCCGTATGTATTTTGCAAATATTCTATGTCTTCAATGCTCTGCATAGAGCTACTCTAGCTAATTGCTCCCACTTTCAATATGTATCCAGATTGAGACTTAGAGTCATCTGGATCAGTGTCAAAACTTGCATAGACGTAACCCTTTACGACGAACCTCTTGTCACCTCCTTAATAGAGAAACATATCCTTATTCCACTAAGGATAATTTTGACCAACGTCCAGTGATCTACTCTTAGATCACTATTGTACTTCCTTGCCAAACCAGGGCAGAGTATACAATAGGTCTGGTCCATAGCATGGCATACTTTTATAGAACCTATGACTGATGCATAGGGAATGACTTTCATTCTCTTTCTATTTTCTGCCGTGGTCGGGATTTGAGTCTTACTCAATTTCATACCTTTGCAACTCAAGCAAGAACTCTTTCTTTGACTGTTCCATTTTGAACTACTTCAAAATCTTGTCAAGGTATGTACTCATTGAAAATCTTATCAAGCGTCTTGATCTATTTATATAGATCTTGATGCTCAATGTGTAAGCAGCTTTACCGAGGTCCTTCTTTGAAAACCTCCTTTCAAACACTTCTTTATGCTTTCCAGAAACTTCTACATCATTTCCGGTCAACAATATGTCATTCACATATACTTATCAGAAAGGCTGTAGTGCTCCCACTCACTTTCTTGTAAATACAGGCCTTTCCAAAAGTATGTATAAAACCATATGCTTTGATCAACTCATCAAAGCGTATATTCCAACTCCGAGATACTTGCACCAGTCCATCGATGGATCGCTGGAGCTTGCACATTTGTTAGCACCTTTCGGATCGACAAAACCTTCTGGTTGCATCATATACAACTCTAAATCCATTAAGGAATGCAGTTTTGACATCCATTTGTCAGATCTCATAAAATGTGGCAATTGCTAACAGGATTCGGACAGACTTAAGCATCGATACGAGTGAGAAAATCTCATCGTCTTCAACACCTTGAACTTGTCGAAAAACCTTTCGCAACAAGTCAAGCTTAGTAGATAGTAACACTACTATCAGTGTCTGTCTTCCTCTTGGAGATCCATTTATTTAACATGGCTTGCTGATCATCGAGCAAGTCAACCAAAGTCTATACTTTGTTCTCATACATGGATCCTATCTCAGATTTTATGGCCTTAAGTCATTTCGCGGAATCTGGGCTCATCATCACTTCCTCATAGTTTGTAGGTTCATCATGGTCTAGTAACATGAATTTCAGAACAGGATTACCGTACCACTCTGGTGTGGATCTTACTCTGGAAGACCTACGAGGTTCTGTAGTAACTTAATGTGAAGTTTCACGATCATCATCATTAGCTTCCTCACTAATTGGTGTAGGAATCACTCGAACTGATTTCTGTGATGAACTACTTTCCAATTAGGGAGTAGGTATAGTTACCTCATCAAGTTCTACTTTCCTCCCACTCACTTCTTTCGAGGGAAACTCCTTCTCTAGAAAGGATCCATTTTAGCAATGAATATCTTGCCTTTGGATCTGTGATCGAAGGTGTACCCAACAGTTTTCTTTGGGTATTCTATGAAGATGCACTTCTCCGATTTAGGTTCGAGCTTATTAGGTTGAAACTTTTTCACATAAGCATTGCAGCCCCAAACTTTAAGAAGCGACAACTTTGGTTTCTTGCCAAACCACAGTTCATAAGGCGTCGTCTCAACGGATTTTGATGGTGACCTATTTAAAGTGAATGCAACTGACTCTAATGCATAACCCCAAAACGATAGTGGTAAACCGATAAGAGACATCATAGCTCGCACAATACGACATTCGGACACACCATAACGTTTGTGGTGTTCAAGGTTGCATGAGTTTGTGAAACTATTCCACATTATTTTAACTGAAGGCCAAACTCGTAACTCAAATATTCATCTCCATGATCAGATCGCAGAAACTTTATTTTCTTGTTACGATGATTTTCCACTTCACTCTGAAATCATTTGAACCTTTCAACTATTTCAGAGATATGTTTCATCAAGTAGATATTCCCATATCTGCTCAAATCATCTGTGAAGGTCAGAAAATAACGATACTCGCCACGAGCCTTAATACTCATTGGTCTGCATACATCAGTATGTATTATTTACAACAAGTCAGTATCTCGTTCCATTGTTCCGAAGAACGGAGTTTTAGTCATCTTTCTCGAAAGGCACGGTTCGCAAGCATCAAATGATTCATAATCAAGTGATTCCAAAAACCCATCAGCATGGGGTTTCTTCATGCGCTTTATACCGACATGACCCAAACGGCGGTGCCACAAATAAGTTGCACTATCATAATTAACTTTGCATCTTTTGGCATCATTATTATGAATATGTGTATTACTACGATCAAGATTCAATAAACCGTCAACATTGGGTGTATTACCATAGAAGGTTTTATTCATGTAAACAAAATAACAATTTATTCTACGTTTTAGATGAATAATCGTATCGCAAGAAACATGATCTAATCATATTATGCTCAACGCAAACACCAAATAACATTTATTTAGGTTCTACACTAATCTCGAAAGTATAGGGAGTGTACGATGCTGATCATATCAATCTTGGAACCACTTCCAACACACATCATCACTTCACCCTCAACTAGTTTCTGTTTATTCTGTAACCCCCTTTTCGAGTTACTAATCTTAGCAACCGAACAAGTATCAAATACTCAGGGGCTACTATAAACACTAGTAAGGTACACAGCAATAACCTGTATATCAAATATACCCTTGTTTACTTTGCCATCCTTCTTATCCACCAAATATTCAGGGCATTTCCGCTTCTAGTGACCATTTCCTTTGCAGTATGATCACTCAGTTTTAGGCTTTGGTCCAGCTTTGGGCTTCTTCACGGGAGTGACAACTTGCTTGCCATTCTACTTGAAGTTTCGTTTCTTTTCCTTTGCCCTTTTCATGAAACTAGTGGTCTTATCAATCATCAACACTTGATGCTCTTTTCTTGATTTCTACCTTCATCGATTTCAGCATCATGAAGAGCTCGAGAATCATTTTCGTCATCCCTTGCATTATAGTTCATCATGAAGTTCCAGTAACTTGGTGATGGTGATCAGAGAACTCTGCCAATCACTATCTTATCTGGAAGATTAACTCCCACTTGATTCAAGCGATTGTAGTACTCAGACAATCTAAGTACTTGCTCACTAGCTGAGCAATTCTCCTCCATCTTTTAGCTATAGAACTTGTTGGAGACTTCATATCTCTCAACTCGGGTATTTCCTTGAAATATTAACTTCAACTCCTAGAACATCTCATATGGTCCATGACGTTCAAAACGTCTTTGAAGTCCCGATTCTAAGCCGTTAAGCATGGTACACTAAACTATCAAGTAGTCATCATATTGAGCTAGCCAAACGTTCATAACGTCTGCATCTGCTCCTGCAATAGGTCTATCACCTAGCGGTGCATAAAGGACATAATTCTTATGTGCGGCAATGAGGATAAACCTTAGATCACGGACCAAGTCTGCATCATTGCTACTAACATCTTTCAACATAGTTTTCTCTAGGAACACATATAAAAACATAGGGAAGCAAAAACATAGGGAAGCAACAATGCGAGCTATTGATCTACAACATAATTGGCAAAATAATACCAGGACTAAGTTCATGATAAATTTAAGTTGAATTAATCATATTACTTAAGAACTCCCACTTAGATAGACATCCCTCTAATCATCTAAGTGATCACGTGATCCAAATCAACTAAACCATAACCGATCATCATGTGAAATGGAGTAGTTTTCAATGGTGAACATCACTATGTTGATCATATCTACTATATGATTCACGCTCGACCTTTCGGTCTCAGTGCTCTGAGGCCATATCTGTATATGCTAGGCTCGTCAAGTTTAACCTGAGTATTCTGCGTGTGCAAAAACTGGCTTGCACCCGGTGTAGATGGACGTAGAGCTTATCACACCCGATCATCACGTGGTGTCTGGGCACGACGAACTTTGGCAACGGTGCATACTCAGGGAGAACACTTTTATCTTGAAATTTAGTGAGAGATCATCTTATAATGCTACCGTCAATCAAAGCAAGATAAGATGCATAAAGGATAAACAACACATGCAATCAATATAAGTGATATGGCCATCATCATCTTGTGCTTGTGATCTTCATCTCCGAAGCACCATCATGATCACCATTGTCACCAGCGCGACACCTTGATCTCCATCGTAGCATCGTTGTCGTTTCGCCACCTATTGCTTCTAGGACTATCGCTACTGCTTAGTGAAAAAGTAAAGCAATTATAGGGCGATTGCATTGCATACAATAAAGCGACAACCATATGGCTCCTGCCAGTTGCCGATAACTCGGTTACAAAACATGATCATCTCATACAATAATATATTGCATCACGTCTTGACCATATCACATCACAACATGCCCGGCAAAAACAAGTTAGACATCCTCTACATTGTTGTTGCAAGTTTTACGTGGCTGCTACAGGCTGAGCAAGAACCGTTCTTACCTACACATCAAAACCACAACGATAGTTCGTCAAGTTAGTGTTGTTTTAACCTGTTCAAGGACCGGGAGTAGCCACACTCGGTTCAACTAAAGTTGGAGAAACTGACACCCGCCAGCCACCTGTGTGCAAAGCACGTTGGTAGAACCAGTCTCGCGTAAGCGTACGCGTAATGTCGGTCCGGGCCGCTTCATCCAAAAATACCACCGAACCAAAGTATGACATGCTGGTAAGCAGTATGACTTGTATCGCCCACAACTCACTTGTGTTCTACTCGTGCATATAACATCAACGCATAAAACCTAGGCTCGGATGCCACTGTTGGGGAACGTAGTAATTTCAAAAAAATTCCTACGCACACGCAAGATCATGGTGATGCATAGCAACGAGCGGGGAGAGTGTGTCCACATAACCTCGTAGACCGAAAGCGGAAGCGTTAGAACAACGCGGTTGATGTAGTCGTACGTCTTCACGGCCCGACCGATCAAGCACCGAAACTACGGCACCTCCGAGTTCTAGCACACGTTCAGCTCGATGACGTACCTCGAACTCCGATCCAGCCGAGTGTCGAGGGAGAGTTCCGTCAGCACGACGGCGTGGTGACGATCTTGATGTTCTACCGTCGCAGGGCTTCGCCTAAGCACCGTTACAGTATTATCGAGAAGGACTATGGTGGTGGGGGGCACCGCACACGGCTAAGAGATCCAAGGGATCAATTGTTGTTGTGCCTAGAGGTGCCCCCCTGTCCCCATATATAAAGGAGCAAGGGGGGAGGGGGCGGCCGGCCTAGGAGGGGGCGCGCCAAGGGGAGTCCTACTCCCACCGGAAGTAGGACTCCCTCCTTCCTTGTTGGAGTAGGAGAAGGGGAAAGAGGGGGAGAGGAAGAAGGAAAAGGGGGCTGCGCCCCTTGTCCAATTCGGACCAGAAGGGGGGCGCAGGCCTCCTCCCGTTTGGTCTCTCTCCTCTATTCCTGTATGGCCAATAAGGCCCATATACTCCCGGGCGAATTCCCATAACTCACCGGTACTCCGAAAAATATCCGAATCACTCGGAACCTTTCCGAAGTCCGAATATAGTCGTTCAATATATCGATCTTTACGTCTCGACCATTTCGAGACTCCTCGTCATGTCCCCGATCTCATCCGGGACTCCGAACTCCTTCGGTACATCAAAACACATAAACTCATAATATAATTGTCATCGAAACCTTAAGCGTGCGGACACTACGGGTTCGAGAACTATGTAGACATGACCGAGACACGTTTCCGGTCAATAACCAATAGCGGAACCTGGATGCTCATATTGGCTCCTACATATTCTACGAAGATCTTTATCGGTCAAACCGCATAACAACATACGTTGTTCCCTTTGTCATCGGTATGTTACTTGCCCGAGATTCGATCGTCGGTATCTCAATACCTAGTTCAATCTCGTTACCGGCAAGTCTCTTTACTCATTCCGTAATACATCATCCCGCAACTAACTCATTAGTTGCAATGCTTGCAAGGCTTAAGTGATGTGTATTACCGAGAGGGCCCAGAGATACCTCTCCGACAATCGGAGTGACAAATCCTAATCTCGAAATACGCCAACCCAACATGTACCTTCGGAGACACCTGTAGAGCACCTTTACAATCACCCAGTTATGTTGTAACGTTTGGTAGCACACAAAGTGTTCCTCCGGTAAACGGGAGTTGCATAATCTCATAGTCATAGGAACATGTATAAGTCATGAAGAAAGCAACAGCAACATACTAAATGATCAAGTGCTAAGCTAACGGAATGGGTCAAGTCAATCACATCATTCTCCTAATGATGTGATCCCGTTAATCAAATTACAACTCTTTGTCCATGGCTAGGAAACATAACCATCTTTGATTAATGAGCTAGTCAAGTAGAGGCATACTAGTGACACTCTGTTTGTCTATGTATTCACACATGTATTATGTTTCCGGTTAATACAAGTCTAGCATGAATAATAAACATTTATCAGGATATAAGGAAATAAATAATAACTTTATTATTGCCTCTAGGGCATATTTCCTTCACCGTGCTACTACTACCTATTAGTTGTAGCGGCGTATCAGTAGCGCGAGCACCCGCGCTACTAATATACCTAAAACCCGCGCTGCTGCTAGGCTTTTCCCTAGTAGTGTCGACTAGCTAAGTGGAATTTGTTATGCTGGCATAAAAGTCGGTGGGGGGGGGGGGTCTTGGAATCTAAGATCTTGAGATTAAAAACATCGCCCTTCTCAGTAAATGAGTTTACAAACTGCTCATAGAGAACGGCGTATGACAGGAAATCATCTGTAACAAGTATGTCGGTTGCAAAGATATTTCTCAAATCCATTGAAAACCTGATGATTCGCATTTTTGGTATGGCGTGATGAATGCCAAGGAATTCCTTTTCCAAGTTGGCACTTTCTCGGTCACAGATGGCTCTCAGGTTACATTCTAGGAGGATACCTAGCTGGGCGGCACCCCACTTATGGTGCAATGCCCTAGCTTGTATATGATTGTTAGACAAAAGTTTGCCATCATCGTCTAGGTTATGGGACAAGAAAATCCTAATATTTCTTTTCGTAAAGACCTATTAGGGCCTTGCCTTGCGGTGTGGAATGAATTGCTCACGTGTCTGGAGCCCATTCAGCTATCAAACGAACCAGACAAGTTTCGGTGGAACTTGTATAAGAACGGAAGGTTTTCTGTCAAGTCCTTGTATGACGCAATTGCCCATACCGATATTCTGGTTAATAGCAATAAATTGTGGAAGCTCAAAATTCCTCTTTGAGTGAAGATATTCATTTGGCTTCTAAACAGAGGTGTGATCTTAAATAGGGATAACATGGCACGCCGCAATTGGAAAGATATCAAGACATGTGTGTTTTGCCGAGTCTATTAAACATTTATTTTGAGTGTAAGTTTGCTCGTGCAATGTGGGCCATAGTTCAAGTGGCTTCAAATCTTTAGCCCCCGCATAGTGGAATACGTTCGGCCATTGGTTGCGGGGTATTGACAAACAATTTTCTGCACATATTCTTATGGGGGCGGTTGCCTTATATTGGGCACTATGGCTTACCAGAAATGATGTTGTTTTTAATAATAAATATGTTTCATTAGGCTATTCATGCATGTATGCGATGACTCCGTACTGGTCTATCCTACAGAGGCTGGAGGGCAGAGAATTTTTTATGATGGCTTCTACCCGGCTGGAGCATACGGCGAGGGAGGTTTTCTCCCTTCATGGATGGCGATGTAATCTAATGGTAGGATCTACCCGACCTTAGGCTAGACTTTTTATTATTGTTGTAAAACGATCTTTTAGTTTTAGTTGTGTTGGATGTGTTGGTTGTATGCATCATTCTATGCAGAGGCCAGACGTTCTTTTAATGTGGTTGTATCACCTTGATGTATCAATTGAATGAAAGTACTCTCAATATTGAGTGTTTAGATACAAGAAAAATATCATAGTACTCTCAATATTGTATTTTTTGGAGTCTTCGTAAAAGAACTTAAGACTTCTTCTTGTTCTAAAACGAAGAAAAACATGATTGTGTCAACATCTCACACATCTCACATGCATTTGTTTCATATCGTGCATCTCTTCTAGGCTTGGTTCGTCAGGCCCATTAGGACATGTGTAGTGGTTGATAAGGCAGTTTTATCTTAAGCCTGCCACACAAATACGTGGGTGGGTCGCACAGCTAATTGCTTTGCAAGGGAGGATTGGTGTGCAGGAACTTTGTAAAACTTGGTTTTGTATTCCGCTGGAGTTTATTTGCGCAGGTTTGGACTTGGATCGTGCCAAGATGAATGAGTAAAACGCAACCTCTTCAAGCTCAAAACAGAAAAAAGAAGAAAGAACAAGACCAGAAAAGTCCATAAGCTACCAGTACCTGTATCAGATACAGTTGTGTTGATGGAGATGCAGCCACCGGGGATGGAGTAGTTGCCGGTTGTTCCTGGCGGACACTGGCATGTGAAGGATCCTTCCGTGTTGATACATTCACCGTAGCAAGGGTATGTCTGTGGCAACTTGCACTCGTTGTCATGTACGTGTAAGGTTCATAACACAAAAGCAACAACATAAGCTACCTAGCACTAATTGGTCAATCAGTACAACTAATAATGAAATGTACTGGGCCACTTGCCTTTGCACCCGTCGGTGAGGTATGGATTTCCATGGTAACCTCGACTGCAGCGGCACACATAGCTTCCTCTTCGTGTTCCCTTTATGGGCTCGCTGTGGTTGCTCTTGCAGACGCTGCTGATGGGATGGCCAACAACCTCCCACCTCAGAGTAACAGGCACTGCCATTGCCTCCTTTGACATGGGGTGATCTATCTGTAGCAAATCCTTTGAGATGGAGATGTTGTCGTACCACCCCTTCTCAGCGATAAACACACGCACGGGGAATCGCTCCAGGTCCGCGCTACGGTTCCAACCGAACCATCTGAGCTGCACGTCATACTTGGACGTGCCGGTGCTGCTGATGCTGTACGCTTCGCCCTCGTCGTAGCCAGCCGGCGTGACGATATCCGTGTGGCAGCAGCCTGTGCCGCCGGAGCATCGCTGGGTCAGGCTGCTTTCATCCTCTGCTGCTTGTGGCGCCAGGTCTTCTTTGCAGAGCGAGGTGCAGCTGGCCAAGATGACGTTGCCATTCTTGACTGTGGCTTGCACGTTGCAGCCCGTCAGGATGAGCTCGTTCTGGTAGCTCGCCAGCGTGTATGGGCCGTGGCGCCTAAGGCCTCGGCTGAATGTGCTGTTGCCGTTGCCATGGGCATCAATGCTGATTTTTACGTCGCCGTTACGTTGAACGTCCAGTAAAGGGATCTCAGCGTTGTCGGAGATCCGGAGAACTTGGATGATGCCGTCGGCGTCGAGCAGCAGCCATGGCTTTGAGCCGGTGGTGCTGCAGATGAGACTGAACCCCGGCAGGTAGCAGCTGGCGTCGGGGCCAATGCCGAACGGGTATGGCACCTTCACGCCACCGCAGGACGTGACGCAGTTGAGCATCCCGATCGGATCACTTGCTGCTGCTGCTGCTCGTCCAACGGAACTGAACACCAGCATCAGCAGTAGAGCCGTTGACGCTATGGCTAAAGCCGAGATGGTGTTGTGCGCCATTGCTATGAATGGATGCTTGAACTGTGGCTGGAGCCCTAGCTTATAAAAGCTAGCCTGGCTAGCCATAGATTCATGCATGCTGGCGCCAGTTGTTGTACGTACGCGGATCCAGCAGTTTCACATGGAAAAGATGCAACCACCAGTGATGCCGAATTACCGAGTCGACCAAGTCAATCCATTTCCATGGCAGCTGTTCGCAGGCTGCTGCTTGTTGCCGAACTTCAAAGGGCTGGCGTCTGCTCCAAACCGTGTGAGATTCCTTCTTTCGAGGAGATGATGAGAACAAGCCATTTCGGTCCAGCCAGAGGAAGACACGTGTATTTGAGCATCATAAGTTTCCACCGATAGCCGAATTAACTCGCGTGAAAGAAATGTTAACGCTGGTCGTCTCAGTCGTCTTAACAATAAGGCCACCTTCAAAGTTTAGTCCCACCTCACATATAGACAAGCAACAAGACCTGTTTAAATATAAATAGTGGGATAGTCCAGATGCAGTAAGCTTTGGTATTCATTACACTCTTGTTAAGGAGATGGACTATTGTTTTATAATGTAAAAAATGTCCGCCTAGTTTAATAAATGTTTATTTCCATTGAAAATGTACAATGTGTATATGGAATATATTACCGTGTATTCAAAACATGTATTTTTTTAAATGTACATCATGTATTAAAAAACATGTCTTATGGTGTCTCAGAAAAGTATTTTACATGTGCTCTTAAAATATACATTGTGTACTAACATAGATCAACTTGCTCAATTTAACACTATCATTACTAAGAATAGTAGAGGAATTACCTCAAAAAGTAGATGGCACCTCAAGATGTTTCTTCCTTTGGTAAACAGTATTCTCGGCCAAAATCTTTACTTTGTCATGATTTCTCGTATTAGGCTTCTGAACCCAGACAGGGGATCCATTTCTTGTGAGAGGTTGCTGGCGTAGTTTTAAGCTTTTTATCAAACTCATCCTCTAGAGACACCATGAGGGATCTTTTGCAATTTTAAGAAGTCATCATTTCCACGGCTTCATGAGGTACCGTATCCATGTCTTCCCCACAATATCAATATTTTCATCATCAGACTGAACCACATCCACTAAATTAAGAAAACTAACACATTAATCCATGTTTTTTAGTTGGACCCCTCCCAAACTCAAATTCAGAATTCACACTTTCCCCGAATTGGGAACCACCTCCTCAGATTGAGCAACTAGCATATTTGAATCACGAAACACTTGTTTCTTAAATTCCACAATGGAAACTTCATGACTATAGTTGGACAAAGCGGCATGTGGAAATTCAGGTCTAGCATTGACTTTCTTTAAGGAGGATCCCCTAGGGGGACCCTGCCCCATAGTAAAATTGGCATTGTCTAGATCATCAATGAAATGACCCCCATATTTAAACCATTCCATATGAATATCATCCACGGGATCATTCAGCTCATCAGTCTTCTTATCATCGTCGCCTGGGTCATCATTTTCATCCTTATAAGGGTCAAATGTATCCACCTTATTCTGTCAAAAAAATGCATCCACCTTTTGAAAACCTTCCACAATAAATCCAAGCAAGGAAAGCTTCTTCTTCATCTCAATCAATCTCTCAAAGGGAGTATTAGTAGGATATCTCGCGGCCACTTTGGTTCTGACTTGAGGAAACACCCTTCTAAATATGTCATTTCAATCAGCATTATGGAATGCCACTTTCGTTTTGACTTGAGAAAACACATTCCAAGTGTTGGTGGAATGGCATGCATAACAATCTAAGCTTCAATGAGTTCATCGAAAGCATCAATGACACAATTCCATTCGGTCACCTTGATAGTAACCCGATCAACTGGTAAATCAAATGCAGGAAAATCAAATAGATCATCGGCCTTCTTCCATGGGGGAAATTGGATCATGAAACTTTTGCTGGACAATTCTCTGACTTGCCAGAACCACTGACACTGCTTGCTGAAATAGAAAATAGATGTCAAACAAATCTTGCCAAGACACTCTCATTCGATGATATTAACTACATCGAAATTCCAAAAATACAGCTAAGTTGTTTGATTAGCAACTGGCCCATCAACATGGTATAACTCTAAGCCCATGGCAGCACTACCAAAGAATGTAGATATATGATGGGTTTTAAGCCAAGCTACACAATTATTCACATTGTGTCCTTACTCAAAAATAAAGCAAGATTTTATGTTCAAACTATTCCCAACATAATGTCCTGTATCACCACAATTGAAGCAAATCATATCACTGTACCTAGGATCTAATACTTGCTCAATTTCTGGCGTAGGAGCACCAAGAGCACTGTTCACCTGAGTTGTGGGCGCGGATTCAGAAGATCTCTATGGAGCTTCTTGAAGTGGATCCCAACCACATCTGGGGCTTGCTTCTGGGCAATGGGTGGATTTGTGCTCAGAGGATTCTTCTGATTTTTCCCAGCCATAGCAGTATGTGCACACTTATCAACCATCTTCTTCCTGACCACTTCTGCAAATGATAGACATCCCAGGCCTAATCCTTCATTAGTGATGCAAAATTGAGTAGGGATAGGATCGAAAGTAGAACAATGACTGGCAAGGAAGCAAACAACCACCAAGAATGACTTTGATATGAAGAGATCCTTGTGAATCCAGGCAAGCTTGCTAGCCCTACTGGGAGGTGGACGTTTTTGTGAATGAGGGGGAAGGTGGCGGCAAAAGGGGGAGGGGAGAACCCATAAGTGGCCAAATATATCCTCCACCACCTCTAGGTCAATCGAGAATGCACCTGATGAGAATCCTCTTCCTTTGTACTGTTGGGGAATGTAGTAGAAAAAATGATGTATGATAAACCAGGAACACTATCAAGATGCAATACCAGTTTGGAGAGGATCGTTACTGATGAAGCCATGTACCTAGGGTAGGGTCATGGACCTGTCCAAGACACCCTACCCAAGGACATCTATAGAAGAAATCACCTTTCAGTAGACCTGCAAAGTTTCCACTCGACGGACTCGAAGATACTCGACCACGAAGTCAAGCACTCGACCAACAGGAAACCTAAAGTCACTCTGCACGTAACGGTCTGCCATTAAGTAGCCTTTATGGTCTTCATAGCTCTTTATGTGGGTGTTACCAGTAACCTCCTATCTTAATGTACTTTAAACCCTGCATAACTGAGGGCTGGAGGGGTCTGGCAAACTCTATATAAGTCACCCCCCTCCTCAGTGTAAAGGGTTCGCACCCCTGTAACTCATACACATATAATCCAGTCGACCGCCTCCGGGCTCCGAGACGTAGGGGTGTTACTTCCTCCGAGAAGAGCCTGAACTCGTAAAACTCGTGCGTATACAACTACTCCATAGCTAGGATCTTGCCTCTCCATTAGTATCCCCCTACACTACTGTCAGACTTAGAACCACGACAGTTATACTTTGAGGTAATTCATCAAAAGTCAATGAGAGTATCGTAGTCACTTCTAATCGTACAATGAACTTTGGGGTTGCTTAAACTTCATTTGCAACATGATGAACATAACGATAACTTACAGGTTTATCGGACAGTTTGACAAGAGACTAGATAGCTCGAGAGTGGAATTTTCTCCTACGACAATGAAGAGATATTCTTAGGGACCTCGATGTGACGGCATCCATCATCATCTGGCCAGACACAGGTGACTATGTTACAGGGATGCGGGAACATATCAAAGAGAAATAAGAACAAAGTCGATTACAAGGAGATAGGTACATTGAGGATGTGTATGACTCAAGAGGGTACCATATATCTCACCTCGGGTTTTATAACGTATCATGCATCAAAGGGAATAACACATGATAACCAAAGGTTTACTTGAATGTCATTCGTGTACTCACAGGATCGATACAGATATCCTTGTTTCCAGTATCAGTCATTGAACAAAAGGGGTTTTGTTGATGTCTATGTTTTACCCAACCTACAGGGTCACAAGGCTAAGGTAATCACAATGTGTTGACTGTTGGTACGACATGAATAATGAGAATATATTAGTGTAATAGTTTCATTATTGTTCAGAATATTTCAAGAGGAAACACAAGCATTTTGGGGTCACCAGAAAGGTTTTAGAGTTTATCGGGCAATACTGGGTATTACCGATAAAAAATATATAGGTGGAAAATGTTTTGAAGATGTTAAATTAATAATAAATTGCTCTAATAATACTTAGGAGGCTTTATATTTAATTTAATATCAACGGGTCATAAAAGGCCAAGTGGTAAAGGAGAATTGGGCCACAAGGGCCCAATAGGGGAGCCCCCCTAGCCTTCTTGGTAGGCCGAATTGGACAAAGGGAGGCTCCTCCTCCTCCCTAGGGCCGGCGCAAGGAGGGAGGAGTCCTCCCCCTTGTGTGGCGCCCCCTCTCCCCTCTCCAACCTATATATACTAGAGGGTTTTGACACTTTTGAACACAAGGACTTTGAAGCCTCCTCTAGTTCTCTAGTTCTAGTTCTGGGTGATCCTAGTTGACCTAATTAGAGCTAGTCCTAGATCCTCTAATCCTCATAATTAGAAGCCCGGTGTAGTTCTAATCTCCTCCCTTTAATTCTTCGGCGCTGACTAACTCTGGATGGTGAAGTGTTGTCGGATTGTGAAGACTATACGCTTGCTATCCGTGGAGAGGTCGTGCTTTTGGTCATACATTCAAGGGATCATCATTGACGGTTCGAGGCACTTCAAGTATGATCTAGACCAACTCTTCCTCTTTCGATGGAACTTGGGGTTTGTAACTGTCGTGGTTCTAAGTCTGACAGTAGTGTAGGGGGTACTAATGGAGAGGCAAGATCCTAGCTATGGAGTAGTTGTATATGCAAGAGTTTTACGAGTTCAGGCCCTTCTCGGAGGAAGTAACAGCCCTACGTCTCGGAGCCCGGAGGCGGTCGACTAGATTATACGCGTATGAGTTACAGGGGTGCGAACCCTTTACACTGCGGAGGGGGTGGCTTATATAGAGTTCGCCAGACCCCTCCAACCCTCAGTTATGTAGGGTTTAAAGTACATTAAGACAGGGGGTTACTGGTAACGCCCACATAAAGAGCTATGAAGACCATAAAGGCTAGTTAATGGCAGACCGTTACGTGCAGAGTGACTTTAGGTTTCCTGTTGGTCGAGTGCTTGACTTCGTGGTCGAGTATCTTCGAGTCCGTCGAGTGGAACCTTTGTAGGTCGACTAAAAGGTGATTTCTTCTATAGATGTCCTTGGGCAGGGTGTCTTGGACAGGTCCATGACCCTATCCTAGGTACATGGCTTCATCATTAGCCCCCGAATGGATCGAGGTTTGAGTGGAAAAAGAATTGAGAACTCTTCCGATTCATATTTCGTGCTATGAATATGTCCTGTTCTGGATCAACGAACTTAGGTGACGGCTCCAACTTCCTTTTCAGTCGCCTTGATCCATTCTTTGTACTTGTCGAGTGAACTTTTCTGTACTTGGAGAACTCCGAACAAGAAGAGCGGAGGAGATCTTCCGTCTGACGAGTTGTTGCGGATTTAGCGGGATCCGCATTTTGCGAAATGCGCGGGGCGGAGGAGGCCGCGGCAATCAGACGGGATAAGGCAGGGACGCCTCGATTTCTGCACCACCTTTTTCGCCACGTATTGCGCGCGTGACTGTTATGGGATTTGACAGGATCACCCGGGCCTACAGGCCAGTCACTCAGAAGCGACCTCAGATAATGCACCGGCGCGGGGGTTTTTGAACATTGCATCCTCATTTCCTTCCCTCTTCTCCAGATTCATCCGCCGCGCTCACTTCCGCCCTAGCACTGCTGCTTCGTGCATGCTTCGCCAGCGACGATGCTGAAGGAGAAGACGGTGGCTTTGGAGCGGGCGAAGAAGGCGACGACGAAGGCGAAGAGAAGGGCGACCAGTCGGGCGGATCTTCGTCAAGGACCCGCCTGCTGCGGGGCTGGATCCAGGGCGACTGGATCCGCTCGACGATCCGTCAGAAAGACCTTGATGACCTGGCCAATGAAGGACTGATCCCCCATGGATCAGCGAGGCTCCCGGGGAACCAGTGGGAGCCGCAACCTCAGGAGGGTGAGTGTGTCCTCTTGGCCACCCATGTTGACCGCGGATTTTCATTGCCTCCCCATCCTTTCTTTCAGGGATTTCTGAACTTCTTTGGGGCCCAACTCCACCATTTCACGCCCAACTCTATCGTGTATCTTGCTTCTTTCGTGTCGTTGTGCGAGAACTTCTTGGGTTGTCGGCCTCATTGGGGTCTTTTCAAGCACAGTTTCACCTGTTGCTCACAGACGGTGAAAAAGGCCAATCCGAGTGATGAGAGAACCCAAGTGATTCAGATGTGCGGGGGCCTTGGAGTTCAGATGAGGGGAAAGAGCGCCTTTCCAGCCATGGTCCTTCCCGACTCGGTTCGTGGATGGCAGTCGACCTGGTTTTACTGCAAAGACCAGCCGATGCCAGGGTAGTCGACTGGACTCCCTCCTTTTTCTATGGACCGAGTGGGGAAGCCTTCTTCTTTAAAGGTGATACCGGAAGAGAAAGCGCAGGTTAAAGTGTTGGTCAAGTGTGTAGTTCAGCTTATCCGTGACGGGGTGACCGACATGGATCTCCTGGAGGTCTTCCTTCGATGATGCATCCAGCCTCTTCAATACCGAGACCATCCGATGTGGATGTATTCTGCCACTGAAGACACCACTCGGGTCCACCCGGAGGAGGTCGAGGATGCCACGCTAGAGAGGTGGATGACTGCCATCACAGGGAATAAAGACAACCCCTGAGGGGCCAGGAGGATTCCTCCACTCGACCAATCATACGAGCCAGACAAGGTCCAATTCTGTTTCTCCGACTGTGATCTTGCTTTCTTCATTCCGTTTTGTTAGAGTTCAGTCGACTGACTTTTGCTTTGTTCGTTGTCTTCTAGGTCACTACTGAGATGTACTCGATGCCCAACGGGGCGCAGGAACAAGTCGAGGAGGAGGAGGCGAGCTGAGGCGAAAGCCAGGAGGAGTTGCAATCTGACGATGAGGGGGACGAAGACGACGACGGCTCTGGTGGAGAGGAGGAGGAACAGGAGGAGGAAGAGGAGGAGGAAGTCGACCCTTCTCGTACGGAAAGGCGATCCAAGCTCACCCACGATCCCTCGGTCGAGCGTGGCAAAGCAACTGTGCCTGTGGGACAGTCGACGAAGCGCCCTCAGACGTCCTCCCCTGCTCTGACTGAAAAAGCTCCGAAGCATCCCCGAGCGGTGTAGTTGAAGCCGTCGAAGGCCCTGCCCAAGATGAAGATGGCCATTCTCATGATTTCCGGGTAACAGCAGAACTCGTGTTTCCTCGTTTAGCATGGGTAGACTCTTGGTCGACTCGTTGGTTAACCGACTAGTTTCTGAAAACTGCAGTGCTGCTACCTCCGAGACCTCCACTAAGAATGAAGACCAAGACATGGAAGATGTTGTCACCTCCAATCCTGGTACGCTCTCTGTAGTTTCACTCCTGGTCGATTGGATTTCCCTGATGATGACGACGAGGTGCCACTGAGGGGGAGGAAGAACAAGAAGGTGCCGGCTGGCAAGACCATTCGGACTGCACCGATGCCCGAGGCAATGGTTCAAGAACGTGGTGAAGTCACTCGGCATTCGGTGTCCTTCGCTGTGCCGCTGACGAGCGCCCGACCTTCATCGTCGACTGCTGATCCGCCCTCCCTTTTCGCCACACACCACGTCCCAAAGGACCAAGTGGGTGCTGCTAAGGAGGCTATTCGCCAGGCAGGGATCATGATGGAGCAGGTGAAGGCGATACGGGAAGCCAGCCAAGCGGCTTATGATGCTAGCTCAGCCCTCCAGAGCAATGTCCAGGTTAGTTGGCCACCGCTTGTTCTGTTAGGATATGCTATATGAAGATTTCCTTTCTGAAGATCTTTGAATCTGTACACCCACTGGGTGCGTCGATTGATTTTTTTGAACTTTTTGAACTGGTGGGGGCACGCTGAGTGCACCCACTAGGTGTAGTCTCCGAGGCTATGGTCGACTGCTGGCAGTCGACCGTAGTTTTGTATTTTGAATTTCCTCATTCCAACTTTGGCAGTTTGTCTGGCCGGACCATGTCGAACGGAATCTTGGAACCGGTGGGGGCACGCTGAGTGCACCCACTGGGTGTAGTCCCCGAGACTACGATGGACTGCTGGCAGTCGACTGTAGTCTGAAGATCCTATTTTTTTGTGTGGATCATGATGAGATCTCTTTGTTCCTTTCGGTCGACTGATCGGGTCAAGTCGATAAAACTAGTGGGGGCACGCTGAGTGCACCCACTGGGTGTATTCCCCGAGGCTACTGTTGAATATTTTGATTCGACTGTAGTCTTAGAAATGCTACGGTTTTTCCCTTAGTTACTCGGAAGTAACCTCTCTTTGATATCTGTTGACTGACTCTTTCGCAGAAATCTTGCGAGCTGGTGGCTCACTATACTGAATTGGAAAACAAACATATCCAGCTCGACCTTGACTTGAAGCTTGTTCAGGAGAACTTCCAGAAGGCGAAGGACGAAGAAAAAGGTACGATTGGTGAGAACTTGACGACTGTTCTTATCTTTCTGCCCGTTCTTGATTCTGATCTCATTGTTATTTTGCAGATAAAACGAAGGAGGCTCTGAAGAAGAAGGACCAGGAACTTGCCGAGGTGCAAAAGGTGGCTCTGGACAAAACGAAGCTTGCGGAAGATAAGTTGGCTTCAGTCAGTAAACTTGAGGAAGAGAATGCCAACCTGAAAGCTGCTCTCGACGTGGCCAACAAGGAAGTCAGCCGACTGAAGAATGACAAGATTGCTCTGAGTGACAAGGCTAGTGAGCTCGTGGGGAAGAAGAATGATCTGGAGGCTTATCTGGGAGGGCTGGCCAAGAAGTTGTTCATTATGCTTGAAGGTAATCTCTCCCACCCGACTGACTTGTTACCGTCGACTTGTTGTAGAACTGTTGGTTTATCTTTGACTTGTGTATACAGAATTCTGCCAAAACTTTGAAGAGCAGACCAGTCGAGTGGAGACAGGTTTGGATCCCATCAACTCTCCTGTGAAGGACGAAACTGCCATGAACGTGCTCCGACTGGAGTCTCGTGTCGCTGGTGTGGTCGACTATCTTGCTCGACTGAAAGTTGCAGCGTCGCGAATCGACATGACACTGGCCGAGGGAGACGCTTCAAAATGACCTCGAGTCTCTGATGACTCTACTGAATGAAGTTCCAGGTCGAGTGAAAGAATGGAAGAAGTCCTCTGCCAGGTGTGGTGCTGATGTTGCTTTGTCTCTGGTCCGTGTCCACTTAAAGGATGCGCGAGAGGACAAGCTAGCGTCACTCAGGGTGGCCAATACCAAGAAGCATGACTTCCAATCTTTCATGGAGACCTTCATTGCCGCCGCCACTCGGATTGCAGATGGAATCGACCTGGACCAGTTCGTCGCTCCTTCCAATCCTCCACCGAAGGAGTAAAAAACTTCTATGCTTGGTGCCTTGAATTTTCCTCGGAATGCCGAGTGGTTTTGTAACCGATAAACTTTAACGGGCTTGATGCCTGAGTCTTCTGGATCCGTAGGATGCTATCTGAACTTGGCTTTGTCGTTGAATATGTTTGCATTTGTCTTCGAGCGAACATTGTTCTTCACTCAGAATATATTTTAGTGCTTCTGATGCACTCTCGCAGGTAGGAATGGAGCACAGATTGCAGTCGGCCTGCGTCCTTGCGGATCGGGATGGAGCGCACATTGTGTTTGTGCCGGAGCTCTGAAGGAGAAGGTAGCAGTCGACCTGTACCTCGTCGTCCTTGCAGAGCGCACATTGTATTTGTGGCGGAGCTCCGAAGGAGAAGGTAGCAGTCGACCTGCACCTCGTCGTCCTTGCAGAGCGCACATTGTATTTGTGTCGTAGCTCCGAAGGAGAAGGTAGTAGTCGACCTGCACCTCGTCGTCCTTGCAGAGCGCACATTGTATTTGTGCCGTAGCTCTGAAGGAGAAGGTGGTAGTCGACCTGCACCTCGTCATCTTTGTAGAGCGGAATGAGTTTCATACTTAGGCTAGTACTGGACTGCAGCTAAGCCCCCGAGTGGGAGGATTGTTCTCCACTCGACAGGATTTTCAAACACTTAGGCGAGTACTGGACTGCAGCCAAGCCCCCGAGTGGGAGGATTGCTCTCCACTCGGCAGGATTTTCAAATACTTAGGCGAGTACTGGACTGCAGCTAAGCCCCCTAGTGGGAGGATTGCTCTTCACTCGGCAGGATTTTTGAATACTTAGGCGAGTACTGGACTGCAACTAAGCCCCCGAGTGGGAGGATTGCTCTTCACTCGACAGGATTTTCAAACACTTAGGCTAGTACTGGACTGCTGCTAAGCCCCCGAGTGGGAGGATTGCTCTCCACTCGGCAGGATTTTCAAACACTTAGGTGAGTACTGGACTGTAGCTAAGCCCCCGAGTGGGAGGATTGTTCTCCACTCAGTAGGATTTTCGTATTTGTGGTGTAGCTCCGAAGGAGAAGGTGGCAGTCGACCAGCACCTCGTCGTCCTTGCGGATTGGAATGGATT